>NC_090177.1:51976722-51979222 GCF_024679245.1 Pseudorasbora parva
CACACACACACACACACACACACACACACACACAGAGGCAGTTCTCTGGGCCTGATAATCTCACTCTTCACACACACACACACACACACACACACACACACACACACACACACACACACACACACACACACACACACACACACACACACACACACACACACACACACACACACACAGAGGCAGTTCTCTGGGCCTGATAATTAACTCTTCATCTTCTGTTGATTTCCACAGACCCTGATCCCGTGAGCAGGAGCGACCTCCTCCGCTGTAAGTCACTGAGATCTCCAGCAGATAATCTCCTGAGTGTGTTCATGCTCTTCCTGGAGAAGGGGAAGCATGGCAGAGGAGTTGTAGAGCTGATGATGTGAATGAGGATTAAAGGACAACTCTGGTGAGAAATGCCCCTCGGGGTGATTAACAGATGGTCAGCGAGTAGATCGTTCTCTGGGATGCGTTTTCATGAAAATCAAATGTAAAGAGTTTTATCTTTAAGAACAGATTAGCTTATAACGCTAGTCTATGGGGCACAGAGTAGTGAAATTAAATCGCTAGTTAATGCCACTAACGGCTCAAAATAGCCTCACACTAACACAGTAGCATAATGAGGGACCCTACATGCAAACCGAAGCGCTCTGCTAAGTGATGAACTGGGACTTGGAATCTCATATGGGCCGTTGTTTCCGCAAGAAAGCACTGAACGCAGTAGAGAAAAAAAAGAAAAAAAAAAGTCCATGTTATTACATTTCACAAACTTAATTCCTATCGACCAGCTCACTTAGCACAGCGCTCGTGGCTCAAGACATCGATACTGTTTTTCGAGATGGTGCCTGTCCGTGAACGCGTAAGGCACTAGGCGTTTCTCAATGTCAAGGAAGGATCCTCGGAAGCCAGAATTCTAAGGATCCTACGTCATTGACATCCGACGAAGGACTGTTCCAATGTCGAGGATCCTCGGAATTCAACCAAGGACTGAGTCCTTCGTTCGAAAAATATGTCATATACAGGAAAGGATGCATATGAGTAGCCTTCGCGCACTTCGCGTTCTCAAATCACCCACAATCCTATGCGCGCAGCTTTGCTATCAGACGTTCCCGGAGTCGGACTTGGAGCGTGAACGGGGCAAATATGCTTGTATCGGGGTTTGTAGATGGGAAGGAAGGAGGCGGGAACCGGCAAACGTTCAACAACTTTATAATAGTCCCCCTCACGGGCGACTGCCCGCACACACATAATAAAACATAAACAAACCATAACATAAAGTCCAGGCCTAGTCCTCTCTCGTCTTCCATGCTCCTCCAATTATACTCCCGTCATCGCCGTGAGCCGAGACCGGTGTGGCGATCAGCTGCCGCTCATTATCACTCCACCGGCCCGCTCTCACGGACCCTCTCGCTGCTTGCCACAATGCTTTTATATACGTTACCAAACATTTGTTATAACCTTAGTAAATATAAGTAAAGTTTAACGTTCAAATACTGGTAAAAAATTACTACTGTATTGATATTAAAAAAATACAAATAACGTTACACATAACGTTATTGATGGCCAACGGACCTTTTCACTGACGTAATGACGCAATGACGTGCACTTGCTAGCCTGTTCCATTTACGTGTTCTCCGAATGCTAAAGAGGAGCCTCGCCTAGCCTCTGAAGGAAGTGACTTTGAAGGATCCGTCCTTCCAAGGAAGCATCCTTGACATTGAGAAACACCTACTGTGTTTATAAAGTATCTTCTCATTAAACCGTTTGTACTCTAACAAAGTTCTCAATGCTTCGGTTAGCATGTAGGGTCCCTCATTATGCTACTGTGTTAGTGTGAGGCTATTTTGAGCCGTTAGTGGCATTAACTAGCGATTTAATTTCACTACTCTGTGCCCCATAGACAAACATTATAAGCTAATCTGTTCTTAAAGGGATCCCCTGGTGTTGAGACTTGTATGGCTTAATGTAACATAAATGATGTCTCTTACTGAATTATGTAGTAGAAAACCCATGAAAGATCTACATTATTTAAAAAATCGATTTTATATTTGGACCATGGGCGGCGCCATTTTGTTTGCGTTCTAGGTTGATGACGTAGAATGGTTGAACTCCTCAATCAGCTGGCGTTACCCGTAGCTATTTTTACCACAACGCAACTCGAAAATTGTTTCAGTGTTAAACAAAACCAATGAATTTCTTTGTAATTGTACTTAAAACACACTCAAACACACATGTGCACACAAACTCACCTACACAAGTCACACACAGATCGGCGGGCGCACACACACACCTGACAGACTGCGCTGTCTCAATCGAGATGTTGGGCTGCTCAGTCTCCACGACAGCGGCTGAATCTGAAATCGACCCCTATACCCTGAAATAGGGCATTATTTGAAGGGACGGCCATTTGTAGTGTTGTCCGACACCAGTGGACATGTTCGAGTGCAGTCATTCAGTCTCATGCGCCGCAATAACGAGTGTACAGCCGATTTACAAACAGCTGTCCGACTTCACGCAC
>NC_090178.1:0-148795 GCF_024679245.1 Pseudorasbora parva
ACGTTGAGATAAATTAGAATATGCCCCTTACCTGACACGCACTAAAACCTACCCCTGTTTTTTGGCACAGACCCCTCCTGAAATAGCCCGGGTCATCATAGCCCTACGCTGGGATTTTTTACAGAGACCACAAAAATGTCTTGACCATGCGCTGGCTTTCCTCGATAGGTGTTGGCTGTCGTGTATGATTGGGGTGTATGTGTGAGACTCGTGGCGGCCAGTACAACTCTGGACAGTGCATAACCGTTTCCGAATCCTTCGGGATTCGGATCCTGGATTTCATTCCCCTAACTCAGCCCGTGCCGAGGCGTCTGGACCTCGTGTTGACCACATGCTTACCTGAATTGTACACGAAGGTGCCTACTTACCCGTTGTAAGTGCCTGCTGTTCCAGATTATTCGACGGGACCCTGTAAAAAATTAAAAACAACATCAGTTTGTGTTAAAAACAGTTTATGACGCATTATACAATGCTGAACGTGGGGATTGGTCGCTGGGTGAGGGCCCCGCCCTCCTAGCCTATATAAGCTGGAGGGGACAGGGTCAAATTCCCTTTTGCCATTCGGGCTCGCCTGAAGAAGGCTAGATAAATAGCCGAAACGTCGCGATATGCCCGATTACATTATATAAATATATATTATAAATAAACTGCCGGCATCATTTGTGGGTGTGATGCGTCCGAGCACATGGTTTATTTTCTCCGTCTACATAGACGTTGAGACAGACCTATTTTAGGTCACAATATGGCAAATAAAATAATTAATAAATAAGCAGCCGGCATCATTTGAGGGTGTGATGCGTCTGAGCGCAATGTTTATTTATTTTTCTCCGTCCATACAGACGTTGAGATAAATTAGAATATGCCCCTTACCTGACACGCACTAAAACCTACCCCTGTTTTTTGGCACAGACCCCTCCCTGAAATAGCCCGGGTCATCATAGCCCTAGCTGGGATTTTTTACAGAGACCACAAAAATGTCTTGACCATGCGCTGGCTTTCCTCGATAGGTGTTGGCTGTCGTGTATGATTGGGGTGTATGTGTGAGACTCGTGGCGGCCAGTACAACTCTGGACAGTGCATAACCGTTTCCGAATCCTTCGGGATTCGGATCCTGGATTTCATTCCCCTAACTCAGCCCGTGCCGAGGCGTCTGGACCTCGTGTTGACCACATGCTTACCTGAATTGTACACGAAGGTGCCTACTTACCCGTTGTAAGTGCCTGCTGTTCCAGATTATTCGACGGGACCCTGTAAAAAATTAAAAACAACATCAGTTTGTGTTAAAAACAGTTTATGACGCATTATACAATGCTGAACGTGGGGATTGGTCGCTGGGTGAGGGGCCCCGCCCTCCTAGCCTATATAAGCTGGAGGGGACAGGGTCAAATTCCCTTTTGCCATTCGGGCTCGCCTGAAGAAGGCTAGATAAATAGCCGAAACGTCGCGATATGCCCGATTACATTATATAAATATATATTATAAATAAACTGCCGGCATCATTTGTGGGTGTGATGCGTCCGAGCACATGGTTTATTTTTCTCCGTCTACATAGACGTTGAGACAGACCTATTTTAGGTCACAATATGGCAAATAAAATAATTAATAAATAAGCAGCCGGCATCATTTGAGGGTGTGATGCGTCTGAGCGCAATGTTTATTTATTTTTCTCCGTCCATACAGACGTTGAGATAAATTAGAATATGCCCCTTACCTGACACGCACTAAAACCTACCCCTGTTTTTTGGCACAGACCCCTCCCTGAAATAGCCCGGGTCATCATAGCCCTAGCTGGGATTTTTTACAGAGACCACAAAAATGTCTTGACCATGCGCTGGCTTTCCTCGATAGGTGTTGGCTGTCGTGTATGATTGGGGTGTATGTGTGAGACTCGTGGCGGCCAGTACAACTCTGGACAGTGCATAACCGTTTCCGAATCCTTCGGGATTCGGATCCTGGATTTCATTCCCCTAACTCAGCCCGTGCCGAGGCGTCTGGACCTCGTGTTGACCACATGCTTACCTGAATTGTACACGAAGGTGCCTACTTACCCGTTGTAAGTGCCTGCTGTTCCAGATTATTCGACGGGACCCTGTAAAAAATTAAAAACAACATCAGTTTGTGTTAAAAACAGTTTATGACGCATTATACAATGCTGAACGTGGGGATTGGTCGCTGGGTGAGGGGCCCCGCCCTCCTAGCCTATATAAGCTGGAGGGGACAGGGTCAAATTCCCTTTTGCCATTCGGGCTCGCCTGAAGAAGGCTAGATAAATAGCCGAAACGTCGCGATATGCCCGATTACATTATATAAATATATATTATAAATAAACTGCCGGCATCATTTGTGGGTGTGATGCGTCCGAGCACATGGTTTATTTTTCTCCGTCTACATAGACGTTGAGACAGACCTATTTTAGGTCACAATATGGCAAATAAAATAATTAATAAATAAGCAGCCGGCATCATTTGAGGGTGTGATGCGTCTGAGCGCAATGTTTATTTATTTTTCTCCGTCCATACAGACGTTGAGATAAATTAGAATATGCCCCTTACCTGACACGCACTAAAACCTACCCCTGTTTTTTGGCACAGACCCCTCCCTGAAATAGCCCGGGTCATCATAGCCCTAGCTGGGATTTTTTACAGAGACCACAAAAATGTCTTGACCATGCGCTGGCTTTCCTCGATAGGTGTTGGCTGTCGTGTATGATTGGGGTGTATGTGTGAGACTCGTGGCGGCCAGTACAACTCTGGACAGTGCATAACCGTTTCCGAATCCTTCGGGATTCGGATCCTGGATTTCATTCCCCTAACTCAGCCCGTGCCGAGGCGTCTGGACCTCGTGTTGACCACATGCTTACCTGAATTGTACACGAAGGTGCCTACTTACCCGTTGTAAGTGCCTGCTGTTCCAGATTATTCGACGGGACCCTGTAAAAAATTAAAAACAACATCAGTTTGTGTTAAAAACAGTTTATGACGCATTATACAATGCTGAACGTGGGGATTGGTCGCTGGGTGAGGGGCCCCGCCCTCCTAGCCTATATAAGCTGGAGGGGACAGGGTCAAATTCCCTTTTGCCATTCGGGCTCGCCTGAAGAAGGCTAGATAAATAGCCGAAACGTCGCGATATGCCCGATTACATTATATAAATATATATTATAAATAAACTGCCGGCATCATTTGTGGGTGTGATGCGTCCGAGCACATGGTTTATTTTTCTCCGTCTACATAGACGTTGAGACAGACCTATTTTAGGTCACAATATGGCAAATAAAATAATTAATAAATAAGCAGCCGGCATCATTTGAGGGTGTGATGCGTCTGAGCGCAATGTTTATTTATTTTTCTCCGTCCATACAGACGTTGAGATAAATTAGAATATGCCCCTTACCTGACACGCACTAAAACCTACCCCTGTTTTTTGGCACAGACCCCTCCCTGAAATAGCCCGGGTCATCATAGCCCTAGCTGGGATTTTTTACAGAGACCACAAAAATGTCTTGACCATGCGCTGGCTTTCCTCGATAGGTGTTGGCTGTCGTGTATGATTGGGGTGTATGTGTGAGACTCGTGGCGGCCAGTACAACTCTGGACAGTGCATAACCGTTTCCGAATCCTTCGGGATTCGGATCCTGGATTTCATTCCCCTAACTCAGCCCGTGCCGAGGCGTCTGGACCTCGTGTTGACCACATGCTTACCTGAATTGTACACGAAGGTGCCTACTTACCCGTTGTAAGTGCCTGCTGTTCCAGATTATTCGACGGGACCCTGTAAAAAATTAAAAACAACATCAGTTTGTGTTAAAAACAGTTTATGACGCATTATACAATGCTGAACGTGGGGATTGGTCGCTGGGTGAGGGGCCCCGCCCTCCTAGCCTATATAAGCTGGAGGGGACAGGGTCAAATTCCCTTTTGCCATTCGGGCTCGCCTGAAGAAGGCTAGATAAATAGCCGAAACGTCGCGATATGCCCGATTACATTATATAAATATATATTATAAATAAACTGCCGGCATCATTTGTGGGTGTGATGCGTCCGAGCACATGGTTTATTTTTCTCCGTCTACATAGACGTTGAGACAGACCTATTTTAGGTCACAATATGGCAAATAAAATAATTAATAAATAAGCAGCCGGCATCATTTGAGGGTGTGATGCGTCTGAGCGCAATGTTTATTTATTTTTCTCCGTCCATACAGACGTTGAGATAAATTAGAATATGCCCCTTACCTGACACGCACTAAAACCTACCCCTGTTTTTTGGCACAGACCCCTCCCTGAAATAGCCCGGGTCATCATAGCCCTAGCTGGGATTTTTTACAGAGACCACAAAAATGTCTTGACCATGCGCTGGCTTTCCTCGATAGGTGTTGGCTGTCGTGTATGATTGGGGTGTATGTGTGAGACTCGTGGCGGCCAGTACAACTCTGGACAGTGCATAACCGTTTCCGAATCCTTCGGGATTCGGATCCTGGATTTCATTCCCCTAACTCAGCCCGTGCCGAGGCGTCTGGACCTCGTGTTGACCACATGCTTACCTGAATTGTACACGAAGGTGCCTACTTACCCGTTGTAAGTGCCTGCTGTTCCAGATTATTCGACGGGACCCTGTAAAAAATTAAAAACAACATCAGTTTGTGTTAAAAACAGTTTATGACGCATTATACAATGCTGAACGTGGGGATTGGTCGCTGGGTGAGGGGCCCCGCCCTCCTAGCCTATATAAGCTGGAGGGGACAGGGTCAAATTCCCTTTTGCCATTCGGGCTCGCCTGAAGAAGGCTAGATAAATAGCCGAAACGTCGCGATATGCCCGATTACATTATATAAATATATATTATAAATAAACTGCCGGCATCATTTGTGGGTGTGATGCGTCCGAGCACATGGTTTATTTTTCTCCGTCTACATAGACGTTGAGACAGACCTATTTTAGGTCACAATATGGCAAATAAAATAATTAATAAATAAGCAGCCGGCATCATTTGAGGGTGTGATGCGTCTGAGCGCAATGTTTATTTATTTTTCTCCGTCCATACAGACGTTGAGATAAATTAGAATATGCCCCTTACCTGACACGCACTAAAACCTACCCCTGTTTTTTGGCACAGACCCCTCCCTGAAATAGCCCGGGTCATCATAGCCCTAGCTGGGATTTTTTACAGAGACCACAAAAATGTCTTGACCATGCGCTGGCTTTCCTCGATAGGTGTTGGCTGTCGTGTATGATTGGGGTGTATGTGTGAGACTCGTGGCGGCCAGTACAACTCTGGACAGTGCATAACCGTTTCCGAATCCTTCGGGATTCGGATCCTGGATTTCATTCCCCTAACTCAGCCCGTGCCGAGGCGTCTGGACCTCGTGTTGACCACATGCTTACCTGAATTGTACACGAAGGTGCCTACTTACCCGTTGTAAGTGCCTGCTGTTCCAGATTATTCGACGGGACCCTGTAAAAAATTAAAAACAACATCAGTTTGTGTTAAAAACAGTTTATGACGCATTATACAATGCTGAACGTGGGGATTGGTCGCTGGGTGAGGGGCCCCGCCCTCCTAGCCTATATAAGCTGGAGGGGACAGGGTCAAATTCCCTTTTGCCATTCGGGCTCGCCTGAAGAAGGCTAGATAAATAGCCGAAACGTCGCGATATGCCCGATTACATTATATAAATATATATTATAAATAAACTGCCGGCATCATTTGTGGGTGTGATGCGTCCGAGCACATGGTTTATTTTTCTCCGTCTACATAGACGTTGAGACAGACCTATTTTAGGTCACAATATGGCAAATAAAATAATTAATAAATAAGCAGCCGGCATCATTTGAGGGTGTGATGCGTCTGAGCGCAATGTTTATTTATTTTTCTCCGTCCATACAGACGTTGAGATAAATTAGAATATGCCCCTTACCTGACACGCACTAAAACCTACCCCTGTTTTTTGGCACAGACCCCTCCCTGAAATAGCCCGGGTCATCATAGCCCTAGCTGGGATTTTTTACAGAGACCACAAAAATGTCTTGACCATGCGCTGGCTTTCCTCGATAGGTGTTGGCTGTCGTGTATGATTGGGGTGTATGTGTGAGACTCGTGGCGGCCAGTACAACTCTGGACAGTGCATAACCGTTTCCGAATCCTTCGGGATTCGGATCCTGGATTTCATTCCCCTAACTCAGCCCGTGCCGAGGCGTCTGGACCTCGTGTTGACCACATGCTTACCTGAATTGTACACGAAGGTGCCTACTTACCCGTTGTAAGTGCCTGCTGTTCCAGATTATTCGACGGGACCCTGTAAAAAATTAAAAACAACATCAGTTTGTGTTAAAAACAGTTTATGACGCATTATACAATGCTGAACGTGGGGATTGGTCGCTGGGTGAGGGGCCCCGCCCTCCTAGCCTATATAAGCTGGAGGGGACAGGGTCAAATTCCCTTTTGCCATTCGGGCTCGCCTGAAGAAGGCTAGATAAATAGCCGAAACGTCGCGATATGCCCGATTACATTATATAAATATATATTATAAATAAACTGCCGGCATCATTTGTGGGTGTGATGCGTCCGAGCACATGGTTTATTTTTCTCCGTCTACATAGACGTTGAGACAGACCTATTTTAGGTCACAATATGGCAAATAAAATAATTAATAAATAAGCAGCCGGCATCATTTGAGGGTGTGATGCGTCTGAGCGCAATGTTTATTTATTTTTCTCCGTCCATACAGACGTTGAGATAAATTAGAATATGCCCCTTACCTGACACGCACTAAAACCTACCCCTGTTTTTTGGCACAGACCCCTCCCTGAAATAGCCCGGGTCATCATAGCCCTAGCTGGGATTTTTTACAGAGACCACAAAAATGTCTTGACCATGCGCTGGCTTTCCTCGATAGGTGTTGGCTGTCGTGTATGATTGGGGTGTATGTGTGAGACTCGTGGCGGCCAGTACAACTCTGGACAGTGCATAACCGTTTCCGAATCCTTCGGGATTCGGATCCTGGATTTCATTCCCCTAACCCTAACCCTAACCTAACCCTAACCCTAACCCTAACCCTAACCCTAACCCTAACCCTAACCCTAACCCTAACCCTAACCCTAACCCTAACCCCTAACCCTAACCCTAACCCTAACCCTAACCCTAACCCTAACCCTAACCCTAACCCTAACCCTAACCCTAACCCTAACCCTAACCCTAACCTAACCCTAACCCTAACCCTAACCCTAACCCTAACCTAACCCTAACCCTAACCCTAACCCTAACCCTAACCCTAACCCTAACCCTAACCCTAACCCTAACCCTAACCCTAACCCTAACCCTAACCTATTTTAGGTCACATTATGGCAAATAAAATTATTAATAAATAAGCAGCCGGCATCATTTGAGGGTGTGATGCGTCTGAGCGCAATGTTTATTTATTTTTCTCCGTCCATACAGACGTTGAGATAAATTAGAATATGCCCCTTACCTGACACGCACTAAAACCTACCCTTGTTTTTTGGCACAGACCCCTCCCTGAAATAGCCCGGGTCATCATAGCCCTAGCTGGGATTTTTTACAGTGACCACAAAAATGTCTTGACCATGCGCTGGCTTTCCTCGATGAGTGTTGGCTGTCGTGTATGATTTAGGTGTATGTGTGAGACTCGTGGCGGCCAGTACAACTCTGGACAGTGCATAACCGTTTCCGAATCCTTCGGGATTCGGATCCTGGATTTTCATTCCCCTAACCCTAACCCTAACCCTAACCCTAACCCTAACCCTAACCCTAACCTAACCTAACCCTAACCCTAACCCTAACCCTAACCCTAACCCTAACCCTAACCCTAACCCTAACCCAACCCTAACCCTAACCCTAACCCTAACCCTAACCCTAACCCTAACCCTAACCCTAACCCTAACCCTAACCCTAACCCCTAACCCTAACCCTAACCCTAACCCTAACCCTAACCCTAACCCTAACCCTAACCCTAACCCTAACCCTGGCCCACGGGTTGTCCTCGTTCAGAATCACCGCACTCCAGTCGGATCCAGCGTGGTCCCTAAAGGAGAGACTCAGGGCAGAAAGCACCTGGATCAGACGCTTGGACACGGTGTACCCGAGAGGCCTTAATGAGGCCTAGATTATTATCCTTCTCTGTACTTACCGTCATGATGATCTGGGCACACCCGTATCACGCCTAAACCTACCCAGATACCCCTGACTAATAAGTATATAGACATACCCACTCACACCTAAACCTACCCAGATACCCCTGGCTAATATATAAATATATAGACATACCCACCCCACACCTAAACCTACCCAGATACCCCTGGCTAATAAATATATAAACATACCCACATCACCCCTAAACCTACCCAGACACCCCTGGCAATGTCACCAGGGTGTCTACAGCCCTCTCATCATGCTAACCCCCACCACAAAACCCTACCTAAAACCTACCCCTCTTACCTGGGGTCCAGATGGGTCAACCCTCGACTCCGCACCCCGCGTGGATCCAGCCCGGCCTGGCGTACCCCTCGTGGACGTAGCCCTGGATTCCTGCAAAAAAACAGAGAAAAAAATGATGAGTGGCTATATAAAATATAGTGTGGGTTAAATAACATAAATGGTTAATATAGTAAATAAATAAATAAACTGATGTGATGATACATACTTATCTGGCTTATAATAAAAAATAATGAAATTTATTATACATATAATGGCACTAGCAGGACATGGTAACGTTGTTGGCTATCTTTGGACCTGGGCCGCCTTTAGTGGTCAGTAGAAGGCTGGACCGTGCACAACCATTTCAGGGACCTTAGGGTCCCTGATCTTGGATTTTTCATTCCCCTAACCCTAACCCTAACCCTAACCCTAACCCTAACCTAACCCTAACCCTAACCCTAACCCTAACCCTAACCCTAACCCTAACCCTAACCCTAACCCTAACCCTAACCCCTAACCCTAACCCTAACCCTAACCCTAACCCTAACCCTAACCCTAACTAACCCTAACCCTAACCCTAACCCTAACCCTAACCCTAACCCTAACCCTAACCCTAACCCTAACCCTAACTCCGTCCATACAGACGTCGAGATAAATTAGAATATGCCCCTTACCTGACACGCACTAAAACCTACCCCTGTTTTTTGGCACAGACCCCTCCCTGAAATAGCCCGGGTCATCATAGCCCTAGCTGGGATTTTTTACAGTGACCACAAAAATGTCTTGACCATGCGCTGGCTTTCTTCGAAAAGTGTTGGCTGTCGTGTGTGATTTGGGTGTATGTGTGAGACTCGTGGCGGCCAGTACAAATCTGGACAGTGCGTAACCGTTTCCGAATCCTTCGGGATTCGGATCCTGGATTTTCATTCCCCTAACTCAGCCCGTGCCGAGGCGTCTGGACCTCGTGTTGACCACATACTTACCTGAATTGCACACGAAGGTGCCTACTTACCCGTTGTAAGTGCCTGCTGCTCCAGATTATTCGACGGGACCCTGTAAAAAATTAAAAACAACATCAGTTTGTGCTAAAAACAGTTTATGACGCATTATACAATGCTGAACGTGGGAATTGGTCGCTGGGTGAGGGGCCCCGCCCTCCTAGCCTATATAAGCTGGAGGGGACAGGGTCAAATTCCCTTTTGCCATTCGGGCTCGCCTGAAGAAGGCTAGATAAATAGCCGAAACGTCGCGATATGCCCGAAATCTTATATAAATAAGCTTAAAAAAATAAACTGCCGGCATCATTTGAGGTTGTGGTGCGTCCGAGCACATGGTTTATTTTTCTCCGTCCATACAGACGTTGAGACAGACCTATTTTAGGTCATAAAATGGCAAATAAAATTATTAATAAATAAGCAGCCGGCATCATTCGAGGGTGTGATGCGTCTGAGCGCAATGTTTATTTATTTTTCTCCGTCCATACAGACGTCGAGATAAATTAGAATATGCCCCTTACCTGACACGCACTAAAACCTACCCCTGTTTTTTGGCACAGACCCCTCCCTGAAATAGCCCGGGTCATCATAGCCCTAGCTGGGATTTTTTACAGTGACCACAAAAATGTCTTGACCATGCGCTGGCTTTCTTCGAAAAGTGTTGGCTGTCGTGTGTGATTTGGGTGTATGTGTGAGACTCGTGGCGGCCAGTACAAATCTGGACAGTGCGTAACCGTTTCCGAATCCTTCGGGATTCGGATCCTGGATTTTCATTCCCCTAACTCAGCCCGTGCCGAGGCGTCTGGACCTCGTGTTGACCACATACTTACCTGAATTGCACACGAAGGTGCCTACTTACCCGTTGTAAGTGCCTGCTGCTCCAGATTATTCGACGGGACCCTGTAAAAAATTAAAAACAACATCAGTTTGTGCTAAAAACAGTTTATGACGCATTATACAATGCTGAACGTGGGAATTGGTCGCTGGGTGAGGGGCCCCGCCCTCCTAGCCTATATAAGCTGGAGGGGACAGGGTCAAATTCCCTTTTGCCATTCGGGCTCGCCTGAAGAAGGCTAGATAAATAGCCGAAACGTCGCGATATGCCCGAAATCTTATATAAATAAGCTTAAAAAAATAAACTGCCGGCATCATTTGAGGTTGTGGTGCGTCCGAGCACATGGTTTATTTTTCTCCGTCCATACAGACGTTGAGACAGACCTATTTTAGGTCATAAAATGGCAAATAAAATTATTAATAAATAAGCAGCCGGCATCATTCGAGGGTGTGATGCGTCTGAGCGCAATGTTTATTTATTTTTCTCCGTCCATACAGACGTCGAGATAAATTAGAATATGCCCCTTACCTGACACGCACTAAAACCTACCCCTGTTTTTTGGCACAGACCCCTCCCTGAAATAGCCCGGGTCATCATAGCCCTAGCTGGGATTTTTTACAGTGACCACAAAAATGTCTTGACCATGCGCTGGCTTTCTTCGAAAAGTGTTGGCTGTCGTGTGTGATTTGGGTGTATGTGTGAGACTCGTGGCGGCCAGTACAAATCTGGACAGTGCGTAACCGTTTCCGAATCCTTCGGGATTCGGATCCTGGATTTTCATTCCCCTAACTCAGCCCGTGCCGAGGCGTCTGGACCTCGTGTTGACCACATACTTACCTGAATTGCACACGAAGGTGCCTACTTACCCGTTGTAAGTGCCTGCTGCTCCAGATTATTCGACGGGACCCTGTAAAAAATTAAAAACAACATCAGTTTGTGCTAAAAACAGTTTATGACGCATTATACAATGCTGAACGTGGGAATTGGTCGCTGGGTGAGGGGCCCCGCCCTCCTAGCCTATATAAGCTGGAGGGGACAGGGTCAAATTCCCTTTTGCCATTCGGGCTCGCCTGAAGAAGGCTAGATAAATAGCCGAAACGTCGCGATATGCCCGAAATCTTATATAAATAAGCTTAAAAAAATAAACTGCCGGCATCATTTGAGGTTGTGGTGCGTCCGAGCACATGGTTTATTTTTCTCCGTCCATACAGACGTTGAGACAGACCTATTTTAGGTCATAAAATGGCAAATAAAATTATTAATAAATAAGCAGCCGGCATCATTCGAGGGTGTGATGCGTCTGAGCGCAATGTTTATTTATTTTTCTCCGTCCATACAGACGTCGAGATAAATTAGAATATGCCCCTTACCTGACACGCACTAAAACCTACCCCTGTTTTTTGGCACAGACCCCTCCCTGAAATAGCCCGGGTCATCATAGCCCTAGCTGGGATTTTTTACAGTGACCACAAAAATGTCTTGACCATGCGCTGGCTTTCTTCGAAAAGTGTTGGCTGTCGTGTGTGATTTGGGTGTATGTGTGAGACTCGTGGCGGCCAGTACAAATCTGGACAGTGCGTAACCGTTTCCGAATCCTTCGGGATTCGGATCCTGGATTTTCATTCCCCTAACTCAGCCCGTGCCGAGGCGTCTGGACCTCGTGTTGACCACATACTTACCTGAATTGCACACGAAGGTGCCTACTTACCCGTTGTAAGTGCCTGCTGCTCCAGATTATTCGACGGGACCCTGTAAAAAATTAAAAACAACATCAGTTTGTGCTAAAAACAGTTTATGACGCATTATACAATGCTGAACGTGGGAATTGGTCGCTGGGTGAGGGGCCCCGCCCTCCTAGCCTATATAAGCTGGAGGGGACAGGGTCAAATTCCCTTTTGCCATTCGGGCTCGCCTGAAGAAGGCTAGATAAATAGCCGAAACGTCGCGATATGCCCGAAATCTTATATAAATAAGCTTAAAAAAATAAACTGCCGGCATCATTTGAGGTTGTGGTGCGTCCGAGCACATGGTTTATTTTTCTCCGTCCATACAGACGTTGAGACAGACCTATTTTAGGTCATAAAATGGCAAATAAAATTATTAATAAATAAGCAGCCGGCATCATTCGAGGGTGTGATGCGTCTGAGCGCAATGTTTATTTATTTTTCTCCGTCCATACAGACGTCGAGATAAATTAGAATATGCCCCTTACCTGACACGCACTAAAACCTACCCCTGTTTTTTGGCACAGACCCCTCCCTGAAATAGCCCGGGTCATCATAGCCCTAGCTGGGATTTTTTACAGTGACCACAAAAATGTCTTGACCATGCGCTGGCTTTCTTCGAAAAGTGTTGGCTGTCGTGTGTGATTTGGGTGTATGTGTGAGACTCGTGGCGGCCAGTACAAATCTGGACAGTGCGTAACCGTTTCCGAATCCTTCGGGATTCGGATCCTGGATTTTCATTCCCCTAACTCAGCCCGTGCCGAGGCGTCTGGACCTCGTGTTGACCACATACTTACCTGAATTGCACACGAAGGTGCCTACTTACCCGTTGTAAGTGCCTGCTGCTCCAGATTATTCGACGGGACCCTGTAAAAAATTAAAAACAACATCAGTTTGTGCTAAAAACAGTTTATGACGCATTATACAATGCTGAACGTGGGAATTGGTCGCTGGGTGAGGGGCCCCGCCCTCCTAGCCTATATAAGCTGGAGGGGACAGGGTCAAATTCCCTTTTGCCATTCGGGCTCGCCTGAAGAAGGCTAGATAAATAGCCGAAACGTCGCGATATGCCCGAAATCTTATATAAATAAGCTTAAAAAAATAAACTGCCGGCATCATTTGAGGTTGTGGTGCGTCCGAGCACATGGTTTATTTTTCTCCGTCCATACAGACGTTGAGACAGACCTATTTTAGGTCATAAAATGGCAAATAAAATTATTAATAAATAAGCAGCCGGCATCATTCGAGGGTGTGATGCGTCTGAGCGCAATGTTTATTTATTTTTCTCCGTCCATACAGACGTCGAGATAAATTAGAATATGCCCCTTACCTGACACGCACTAAAACCTACCCCTGTTTTTTGGCACAGACCCCTCCCTGAAATAGCCCGGGTCATCATAGCCCTAGCTGGGATTTTTTACAGTGACCACAAAAATGTCTTGACCATGCGCTGGCTTTCTTCGAAAAGTGTTGGCTGTCGTGTGTGATTTGGGTGTATGTGTGAGACTCGTGGCGGCCAGTACAAATCTGGACAGTGCGTAACCGTTTCCGAATCCTTCGGGATTCGGATCCTGGATTTTCATTCCCCTAACTCAGCCCGTGCCGAGGCGTCTGGACCTCGTGTTGACCACATACTTACCTGAATTGCACACGAAGGTGCCTACTTACCCGTTGTAAGTGCCTGCTGCTCCAGATTATTCGACGGGACCCTGTAAAAAATTAAAAACAACATCAGTTTGTGCTAAAAACAGTTTATGACGCATTATACAATGCTGAACGTGGGAATTGGTCGCTGGGTGAGGGGCCCCGCCCTCCTAGCCTATATAAGCTGGAGGGGACAGGGTCAAATTCCCTTTTGCCATTCGGGCTCGCCTGAAGAAGGCTAGATAAATAGCCGAAACGTCGCGATATGCCCGAAATCTTATATAAATAAGCTTAAAAAAATAAACTGCCGGCATCATTTGAGGTTGTGGTGCGTCCGAGCACATGGTTTATTTTTCTCCGTCCATACAGACGTTGAGACAGACCTATTTTAGGTCATAAAATGGCAAATAAAATTATTAATAAATAAGCAGCCGGCATCATTCGAGGGTGTGATGCGTCTGAGCGCAATGTTTATTTATTTTTCTCCGTCCATACAGACGTCGAGATAAATTAGAATATGCCCCTTACCTGACACGCACTAAAACCTACCCCTGTTTTTTGGCACAGACCCCTCCCTGAAATAGCCCGGGTCATCATAGCCCTAGCTGGGATTTTTTACAGTGACCACAAAAATGTCTTGACCATGCGCTGGCTTTCTTCGAAAAGTGTTGGCTGTCGTGTGTGATTTGGGTGTATGTGTGAGACTCGTGGCGGCCAGTACAAATCTGGACAGTGCGTAACCGTTTCCGAATCCTTCGGGATTCGGATCCTGGATTTTCATTCCCCTAACTCAGCCCGTGCCGAGGCGTCTGGACCTCGTGTTGACCACATACTTACCTGAATTGCACACGAAGGTGCCTACTTACCCGTTGTAAGTGCCTGCTGCTCCAGATTATTCGACGGGACCCTGTAAAAAATTAAAAACAACATCAGTTTGTGCTAAAAACAGTTTATGACGCATTATACAATGCTGAACGTGGGAATTGGTCGCTGGGTGAGGGGCCCCGCCCTCCTAGCCTATATAAGCTGGAGGGGACAGGGTCAAATTCCCTTTTGCCATTCGGGCTCGCCTGAAGAAGGCTAGATAAATAGCCGAAACGTCGCGATATGCCCGAAATCTTATATAAATAAGCTTAAAAAAATAAACTGCCGGCATCATTTGAGGTTGTGGTGCGTCCGAGCACATGGTTTATTTTTCTCCGTCCATACAGACGTTGAGACAGACCTATTTTAGGTCATAAAATGGCAAATAAAATTATTAATAAATAAGCAGCCGGCATCATTCGAGGGTGTGATGCGTCTGAGCGCAATGTTTATTTATTTTTCTCCGTCCATACAGACGTCGAGATAAATTAGAATATGCCCCTTACCTGACACGCACTAAAACCTACCCCTGTTTTTTGGCACAGACCCCTCCCTGAAATAGCCCGGGTCATCATAGCCCTAGCTGGGATTTTTTACAGTGACCACAAAAATGTCTTGACCATGCGCTGGCTTTCTTCGAAAAGTGTTGGCTGTCGTGTGTGATTTGGGTGTATGTGTGAGACTCGTGGCGGCCAGTACAAATCTGGACAGTGCGTAACCGTTTCCGAATCCTTCGGGATTCGGATCCTGGATTTTCATTCCCCTAACTCAGCCCGTGCCGAGGCGTCTGGACCTCGTGTTGACCACATACTTACCTGAATTGCACACGAAGGTGCCTACTTACCCGTTGTAAGTGCCTGCTGCTCCAGATTATTCGACGGGACCCTGTAAAAAATTAAAAACAACATCAGTTTGTGCTAAAAACAGTTTATGACGCATTATACAATGCTGAACGTGGGAATTGGTCGCTGGGTGAGGGGCCCCGCCCTCCTAGCCTATATAAGCTGGAGGGGACAGGGTCAAATTCCCTTTTGCCATTCGGGCTCGCCTGAAGAAGGCTAGATAAATAGCCGAAACGTCGCGATATGCCCGAAATCTTATATAAATAAGCTTTAAAAAATAAACTGCCGGCATCATTTGAGGTTGTGGTGCGTCCGAGCACATGGTTTATTTTTCTCCGTCCATACAGACGTTGAGACAGACCTATTTTAGGTCATAAAATGGCAAATAAAATTATTAATAAATAAGCAGCCGGCATCATTCGAGGGTGTGATGCGTCTGAGCGCAATGTTTATTTATTTTTCTCCGTCCATACAGACGTCGAGATAAATTAGAATATGCCCCTTACCTGACACGCACTAAAACCTACCCCTGTTTTTTGGCACAGACCCCTCCCTGAAATAGCCCGGGTCATCATAGCCCTAGCTGGGATTTTTTACAGTGACCACAAAAATGTCTTGACCATGCGCTGGCTTTCTTCGAAAAGTGTTGGCTGTCGTGTGTGATTTGGGTGTATGTGTGAGACTCGTGGCGGCCAGTACAAATCTGGACAGTGCGTAACCGTTTCCGAATCCTTCGGGATTCGGATCCTGGATTTTCATTCCCCTAACTCAGCCCGTGCCGAGGCGTCTGGACCTCGTGTTGACCACATACTTACCTGAATTGCACACGAAGGTGCCTACTTACCCGTTGTAAGTGCCTGCTGCTCCAGATTATTCGACGGGACCCTGTAAAAAATTAAAAACAACATCAGTTTGTGCTAAAAACAGTTTATGACGCATTATACAATGCTGAACGTGGGAATTGGTCGCTGGGTGAGGGGCCCCGCCCTCCTAGCCTATATAAGCTGGAGGGGACAGGGTCAAATTCCCTTTTGCCATTCGGGCTCGCCTGAAGAAGGCTAGATAAATAGCCGAAACGTCGCGATATGCCCGAAATCTTATATAAATAAGCTTAAAAAAATAAACTGCCGGCATCATTTGAGGTTGTGGTGCGTCCGAGCACATGGTTTATTTTTCTCCGTCCATACAGACGTTGAGACAGACCTATTTTAGGTCATAAAATGGCAAATAAAATTATTAATAAATAAGCAGCCGGCATCATTCGAGGGTGTGATGCGTCTGAGCGCAATGTTTATTTATTTTTCTCCGTCCATACAGACGTCGAGATAAATTAGAATATGCCCCTTACCTGACACGCACTAAAACCTACCCCTGTTTTTTGGCACAGACCCCTCCCTGAAATAGCCCGGGTCATCATAGCCCTAGCTGGGATTTTTTACAGTGACCACAAAAATGTCTTGACCATGCGCTGGCTTTCTTCGAAAAGTGTTGGCTGTCGTGTGTGATTTGGGTGTATGTGTGAGACTCGTGGCGGCCAGTACAAATCTGGACAGTGCGTAACCGTTTCCGAATCCTTCGGGATTCGGATCCTGGATTTTCATTCCCCTAACTCAGCCCGTGCCGAGGCGTCTGGACCTCGTGTTGACCACATACTTACCTGAATTGCACACGAAGGTGCCTACTTACCCGTTGTAAGTGCCTGCTGCTCCAGATTATTCGACGGGACCCTGTAAAAAATTAAAAACAACATCAGTTTGTGCTAAAAACAGTTTATGACGCATTATACAATGCTGAACGTGGGAATTGGTCGCTGGGTGAGGGGCCCCGCCCTCCTAGCCTATATAAGCTGGAGGGGACAGGGTCAAATTCCCTTTTGCCATTCGGGCTCGCCTGAAGAAGGCTAGATAAATAGCCGAAACGTCGCGATATGCCCGAAATCTTATATAAATAAGCTTAAAAAAATAAACTGCCGGCATCATTTGAGGTTGTGGTGCGTCCGAGCACATGGTTTATTTTTCTCCGTCCATACAGACGTTGAGACAGACCTATTTTAGGTCATAAAATGGCAAATAAAATTATTAATAAATAAGCAGCCGGCATCATTCGAGGGTGTGATGCGTCTGAGCGCAATGTTTATTTATTTTTCTCCGTCCATACAGACGTCGAGATAAATTAGAATATGCCCCTTACCTGACACGCACTAAAACCTACCCCTGTTTTTTGGCACAGACCCCTCCCTGAAATAGCCCGGGTCATCATAGCCCTAGCTGGGATTTTTTACAGTGACCACAAAAATGTCTTGACCATGCGCTGGCTTTCTTCGAAAAGTGTTGGCTGTCGTGTGTGATTTGGGTGTATGTGTGAGACTCGTGGCGGCCAGTACAAATCTGGACAGTGCGTAACCGTTTCCGAATCCTTCGGGATTCGGATCCTGGATTTTCATTCCCCTAACTCAGCCCGTGCCGAGGCGTCTGGACCTCGTGTTGACCACATACTTACCTGAATTGCACACGAAGGTGCCTACTTACCCGTTGTAAGTGCCTGCTGCTCCAGATTATTCGACGGGACCCTGTAAAAAATTAAAAACAACATCAGTTTGTGCTAAAAACAGTTTATGACGCATTATACAATGCTGAACGTGGGAATTGGTCGCTGGGTGAGGGGCCCCGCCCTCCTAGCCTATATAAGCTGGAGGGGACAGGGTCAAATTCCCTTTTGCCATTCGGGCTCGCCTGAAGAAGGCTAGATAAATAGCCGAAACGTCGCGATATGCCCGAAATCTTATATAAATAAGCTTAAAAAAATAAACTGCCGGCATCATTTGAGGTTGTGGTGCGTCCGAGCACATGGTTTATTTTTCTCCGTCCATACAGACGTTGAGACAGACCTATTTTAGGTCATAAAATGGCAAATAAAATTATTAATAAATAAGCAGCCGGCATCATTCGAGGGTGTGATGCGTCTGAGCGCAATGTTTATTTATTTTTCTCCGTCCATACAGACGTCGAGATAAATTAGAATATGCCCCTTACCTGACACGCACTAAAACCTACCCCTGTTTTTTGGCACAGACCCCTCCCTGAAATAGCCCGGGTCATCATAGCCCTAGCTGGGATTTTTTACAGTGACCACAAAAATGTCTTGACCATGCGCTGGCTTTCTTCGAAAAGTGTTGGCTGTCGTGTGTGATTTGGGTGTATGTGTGAGACTCGTGGCGGCCAGTACAAATCTGGACAGTGCGTAACCGTTTCCGAATCCTTCGGGATTCGGATCCTGGATTTTCATTCCCCTAACTCAGCCCGTGCCGAGGCGTCTGGACCTCGTGTTGACCACATACTTACCTGAATTGCACACGAAGGTGCCTACTTACCCGTTGTAAGTGCCTGCTGCTCCAGATTATTCGACGGGACCCTGTAAAAAATTAAAAACAACATCAGTTTGTGCTAAAAACAGTTTATGACGCATTATACAATGCTGAACGTGGGAATTGGTCGCTGGGTGAGGGGCCCCGCCCTCCTAGCCTATATAAGCTGGAGGGGACAGGGTCAAATTCCCTTTTGCCATTCGGGCTCGCCTGAAGAAGGCTAGATAAATAGCCGAAACGTCGCGATATGCCCGAAATCTTATATAAATAAGCTTAAAAAAATAAACTGCCGGCATCATTTGAGGTTGTGGTGCGTCCGAGCACATGGTTTATTTTTCTCCGTCCATACAGACGTTGAGACAGACCTATTTTAGGTCATAAAATGGCAAATAAAATTATTAATAAATAAGCAGCCGGCATCATTCGAGGGTGTGATGCGTCTGAGCGCAATGTTTATTTATTTTTCTCCGTCCATACAGACGTCGAGATAAATTAGAATATGCCCCTTACCTGACACGCACTAAAACCTACCCCTGTTTTTTGGCACAGACCCCTCCCTGAAATAGCCCGGGTCATCATAGCCCTAGCTGGGATTTTTTACAGTGACCACAAAAATGTCTTGACCATGCGCTGGCTTTCTTCGAAAAGTGTTGGCTGTCGTGTGTGATTTGGGTGTATGTGTGAGACTCGTGGCGGCCAGTACAAATCTGGACAGTGCGTAACCGTTTCCGAATCCTTCGGGATTCGGATCCTGGATTTTCATTCCCCTAACTCAGCCCGTGCCGAGGCGTCTGGACCTCGTGTTGACCACATACTTACCTGAATTGCACACGAAGGTGCCTACTTACCCGTTGTAAGTGCCTGCTGCTCCAGATTATTCGACGGGACCCTGTAAAAAATTAAAAACAACATCAGTTTGTGCTAAAAACAGTTTATGACGCATTATACAATGCTGAACGTGGGAATTGGTCGCTGGGTGAGGGGCCCCGCCCTCCTAGCCTATATAAGCTGGAGGGGACAGGGTCAAATTCCCTTTTGCCATTCGGGCTCGCCTGAAGAAGGCTAGATAAATAGCCGAAACGTCGCGATATGCCCGAAATCTTATATAAATAAGCTTAAAAAAATAAACTGCCGGCATCATTTGAGGTTGTGGTGCGTCCGAGCACATGGTTTATTTTTCTCCGTCCATACAGACGTTGAGACAGACCTATTTTAGGTCATAAAATGGCAAATAAAATTATTAATAAATAAGCAGCCGGCATCATTCGAGGGTGTGATGCGTCTGAGCGCAATGTTTATTTATTTTTCTCCGTCCATACAGACGTCGAGATAAATTAGAATATGCCCCTTACCTGACACGCACTAAAACCTACCCCTGTTTTTTGGCACAGACCCCTCCCTGAAATAGCCCGGGTCATCATAGCCCTAGCTGGGATTTTTTACAGTGACCACAAAAATGTCTTGACCATGCGCTGGCTTTCTTCGAAAAGTGTTGGCTGTCGTGTGTGATTTGGGTGTATGTGTGAGACTCGTGGCGGCCAGTACAAATCTGGACAGTGCGTAACCGTTTCCGAATCCTTCGGGATTCGGATCCTGGATTTTCATTCCCCTAACTCAGCCCGTGCCGAGGCGTCTGGACCTCGTGTTGACCACATACTTACCTGAATTGCACACGAAGGTGCCTACTTACCCGTTGTAAGTGCCTGCTGCTCCAGATTATTCGACGGGACCCTGTAAAAAATTAAAAACAACATCAGTTTGTGCTAAAAACAGTTTATGACGCATTATACAATGCTGAACGTGGGAATTGGTCGCTGGGTGAGGGGCCCCGCCCTCCTAGCCTATATAAGCTGGAGGGGACAGGGTCAAATTCCCTTTTGCCATTCGGGCTCGCCTGAAGAAGGCTAGATAAATAGCCGAAACGTCGCGATATGCCCGAAATCTTATATAAATAAGCTTAAAAAAATAAACTGCCGGCATCATTTGAGGTTGTGGTGCGTCCGAGCACATGGTTTATTTTTCTCCGTCCATACAGACGTTGAGACAGACCTATTTTAGGTCATAAAATGGCAAATAAAATTATTAATAAATAAGCAGCCGGCATCATTCGAGGGTGTGATGCGTCTGAGCGCAATGTTTATTTATTTTTCTCCGTCCATACAGACGTCGAGATAAATTAGAATATGCCCCTTACCTGACACGCACTAAAACCTACCCCTGTTTTTTGGCACAGACCCCTCCCTGAAATAGCCCGGGTCATCATAGCCCTAGCTGGGATTTTTTACAGTGACCACAAAAATGTCTTGACCATGCGCTGGCTTTCTTCGAAAAGTGTTGGCTGTCGTGTGTGATTTGGGTGTATGTGTGAGACTCGTGGCGGCCAGTACAAATCTGGACAGTGCGTAACCGTTTCCGAATCCTTCGGGATTCGGATCCTGGATTTTCATTCCCCTAACTCAGCCCGTGCCGAGGCGTCTGGACCTCGTGTTGACCACATACTTACCTGAATTGCACACGAAGGTGCCTACTTACCCGTTGTAAGTGCCTGCTGCTCCAGATTATTCGACGGGACCCTGTAAAAAATTAAAAACAACATCAGTTTGTGCTAAAAACAGTTTATGACGCATTATACAATGCTGAACGTGGGAATTGGTCGCTGGGTGAGGGGCCCCGCCCTCCTAGCCTATATAAGCTGGAGGGGACAGGGTCAAATTCCCTTTTGCCATTCGGGCTCGCCTGAAGAAGGCTAGATAAATAGCCGAAACGTCGCGATATGCCCGAAATCTTATATAAATAAGCTTAAAAAAATAAACTGCCGGCATCATTTGAGGTTGTGGTGCGTCCGAGCACATGGTTTATTTTTCTCCGTCCATACAGACGTTGAGACAGACCTATTTTAGGTCATAAAATGGCAAATAAAATTATTAATAAATAAGCAGCCGGCATCATTCGAGGGTGTGATGCGTCTGAGCGCAATGTTTATTTATTTTTCTCCGTCCATACAGACGTCGAGATAAATTAGAATATGCCCCTTACCTGACACGCACTAAAACCTACCCCTGTTTTTTGGCACAGACCCCTCCCTGAAATAGCCCGGGTCATCATAGCCCTAGCTGGGATTTTTTACAGTGACCACAAAAATGTCTTGACCATGCGCTGGCTTTCTTCGAAAAGTGTTGGCTGTCGTGTGTGATTTGGGTGTATGTGTGAGACTCGTGGCGGCCAGTACAAATCTGGACAGTGCGTAACCGTTTCCGAATCCTTCGGGATTCGGATCCTGGATTTTCATTCCCCTAACTCAGCCCGTGCCGAGGCGTCTGGACCTCGTGTTGACCACATACTTACCTGAATTGCACACGAAGGTGCCTACTTACCCGTTGTAAGTGCCTGCTGCTCCAGATTATTCGACGGGACCCTGTAAAAAATTAAAAACAACATCAGTTTGTGCTAAAAACAGTTTATGACGCATTATACAATGCTGAACGTGGGAATTGGTCGCTGGGTGAGGGGCCCCGCCCTCCTAGCCTATATAAGCTGGAGGGGACAGGGTCAAATTCCCTTTTGCCATTCGGGCTCGCCTGAAGAAGGCTAGATAAATAGCCGAAACGTCGCGATATGCCCGAAATCTTATATAAATAAGCTTAAAAAAATAAACTGCCGGCATCATTTGAGGTTGTGGTGCGTCCGAGCACATGGTTTATTTTTCTCCGTCCATACAGACGTTGAGACAGACCTATTTTAGGTCATAAAATGGCAAATAAAATTATTAATAAATAAGCAGCCGGCATCATTCGAGGGTGTGATGCGTCTGAGCGCAATGTTTATTTATTTTTCTCCGTCCATACAGACGTCGAGATAAATTAGAATATGCCCCTTACCTGACACGCACTAAAACCTACCCCTGTTTTTTGGCACAGACCCCTCCCTGAAATAGCCCGGGTCATCATAGCCCTAGCTGGGATTTTTTACAGTGACCACAAAAATGTCTTGACCATGCGCTGGCTTTCTTCGAAAAGTGTTGGCTGTCGTGTGTGATTTGGGTGTATGTGTGAGACTCGTGGCGGCCAGTACAAATCTGGACAGTGCGTAACCGTTTCCGAATCCTTCGGGATTCGGATCCTGGATTTTCATTCCCCTAACTCAGCCCGTGCCGAGGCGTCTGGACCTCGTGTTGACCACATACTTACCTGAATTGCACACGAAGGTGCCTACTTACCCGTTGTAAGTGCCTGCTGCTCCAGATTATTCGACGGGACCCTGTAAAAAATTAAAAACAACATCAGTTTGTGCTAAAAACAGTTTATGACGCATTATACAATGCTGAACGTGGGAATTGGTCGCTGGGTGAGGGGCCCCGCCCTCCTAGCCTATATAAGCTGGAGGGGACAGGGTCAAATTCCCTTTTGCCATTCGGGCTCGCCTGAAGAAGGCTAGATAAATAGCCGAAACGTCGCGATATGCCCGAAATCTTATATAAATAAGCTTAAAAAAATAAACTGCCGGCATCATTTGAGGTTGTGGTGCGTCCGAGCACATGGTTTATTTTTCTCCGTCCATACAGACGTTGAGACAGACCTATTTTAGGTCATAAAATGGCAAATAAAATTATTAATAAATAAGCAGCCGGCATCATTCGAGGGTGTGATGCGTCTGAGCGCAATGTTTATTTATTTTTCTCCGTCCATACAGACGTCGAGATAAATTAGAATATGCCCCTTACCTGACACGCACTAAAACCTACCCCTGTTTTTTGGCACAGACCCCTCCCTGAAATAGCCCGGGTCATCATAGCCCTAGCTGGGATTTTTTACAGTGACCACAAAAATGTCTTGACCATGCGCTGGCTTTCTTCGAAAAGTGTTGGCTGTCGTGTGTGATTTGGGTGTATGTGTGAGACTCGTGGCGGCCAGTACAAATCTGGACAGTGCGTAACCGTTTCCGAATCCTTCGGGATTCGGATCCTGGATTTTCATTCCCCTAACTCAGCCCGTGCCGAGGCGTCTGGACCTCGTGTTGACCACATACTTACCTGAATTGCACACGAAGGTGCCTACTTACCCGTTGTAAGTGCCTGCTGCTCCAGATTATTCGACGGGACCCTGTAAAAAATTAAAAACAACATCAGTTTGTGCTAAAAACAGTTTATGACGCATTATACAATGCTGAACGTGGGAATTGGTCGCTGGGTGAGGGGCCCCGCCCTCCTAGCCTATATAAGCTGGAGGGGACAGGGTCAAATTCCCTTTTGCCATTCGGGCTCGCCTGAAGAAGGCTAGATAAATAGCCGAAACGTCGCGATATGCCCGAAATCTTATATAAATAAGCTTAAAAAAATAAACTGCCGGCATCATTTGAGGTTGTGGTGCGTCCGAGCACATGGTTTATTTTTCTCCGTCCATACAGACGTTGAGACAGACCTATTTTAGGTCATAAAATGGCAAATAAAATTATTAATAAATAAGCAGCCGGCATCATTCGAGGGTGTGATGCGTCTGAGCGCAATGTTTATTTATTTTTCTCCGTCCATACAGACGTCGAGATAAATTAGAATATGCCCCTTACCTGACACGCACTAAAACCTACCCCTGTTTTTTGGCACAGACCCCTCCCTGAAATAGCCCGGGTCATCATAGCCCTAGCTGGGATTTTTTACAGTGACCACAAAAATGTCTTGACCATGCGCTGGCTTTCTTCGAAAAGTGTTGGCTGTCGTGTGTGATTTGGGTGTATGTGTGAGACTCGTGGCGGCCAGTACAAATCTGGACAGTGCGTAACCGTTTCCGAATCCTTCGGGATTCGGATCCTGGATTTTCATTCCCCTAACTCAGCCCGTGCCGAGGCGTCTGGACCTCGTGTTGACCACATACTTACCTGAATTGCACACGAAGGTGCCTACTTACCCGTTGTAAGTGCCTGCTGCTCCAGATTATTCGACGGGACCCTGTAAAAAATTAAAAACAACATCAGTTTGTGCTAAAAACAGTTTATGACGCATTATACAATGCTGAACGTGGGAATTGGTCGCTGGGTGAGGGGCCCCGCCCTCCTAGCCTATATAAGCTGGAGGGGACAGGGTCAAATTCCCTTTTGCCATTCGGGCTCGCCTGAAGAAGGCTAGATAAATAGCCGAAACGTCGCGATATGCCCGAAATCTTATATAAATAAGCTTAAAAAAATAAACTGCCGGCATCATTTGAGGTTGTGGTGCGTCCGAGCACATGGTTTATTTTTCTCCGTCCATACAGACGTTGAGACAGACCTATTTTAGGTCATAAAATGGCAAATAAAATTATTAATAAATAAGCAGCCGGCATCATTCGAGGGTGTGATGCGTCTGAGCGCAATGTTTATTTATTTTTCTCCGTCCATACAGACGTCGAGATAAATTAGAATATGCCCCTTACCTGACACGCACTAAAACCTACCCCTGTTTTTTGGCACAGACCCCTCCCTGAAATAGCCCGGGTCATCATAGCCCTAGCTGGGATTTTTTACAGTGACCACAAAAATGTCTTGACCATGCGCTGGCTTTCTTCGAAAAGTGTTGGCTGTCGTGTGTGATTTGGGTGTATGTGTGAGACTCGTGGCGGCCAGTACAAATCTGGACAGTGCGTAACCGTTTCCGAATCCTTCGGGATTCGGATCCTGGATTTTCATTCCCCTAACTCAGCCCGTGCCGAGGCGTCTGGACCTCGTGTTGACCACATACTTACCTGAATTGCACACGAAGGTGCCTACTTACCCGTTGTAAGTGCCTGCTGCTCCAGATTATTCGACGGGACCCTGTAAAAAATTAAAAACAACATCAGTTTGTGCTAAAAACAGTTTATGACGCATTATACAATGCTGAACGTGGGAATTGGTCGCTGGGTGAGGGGCCCCGCCCTCCTAGCCTATATAAGCTGGAGGGGACAGGGTCAAATTCCCTTTTGCCATTCGGGCTCGCCTGAAGAAGGCTAGATAAATAGCCGAAACGTCGCGATATGCCCGAAATCTTATATAAATAAGCTTAAAAAAATAAACTGCCGGCATCATTTGAGGTTGTGGTGCGTCCGAGCACATGGTTTATTTTTCTCCGTCCATACAGACGTTGAGACAGACCTATTTTAGGTCATAAAATGGCAAATAAAATTATTAATAAATAAGCAGCCGGCATCATTCGAGGGTGTGATGCGTCTGAGCGCAATGTTTATTTATTTTTCTCCGTCCATACAGACGTCGAGATAAATTAGAATATGCCCCTTACCTGACACGCACTAAAACCTACCCCTGTTTTTTGGCACAGACCCCTCCCTGAAATAGCCCGGGTCATCATAGCCCTAGCTGGGATTTTTTACAGTGACCACAAAAATGTCTTGACCATGCGCTGGCTTTCTTCGAAAAGTGTTGGCTGTCGTGTGTGATTTGGGTGTATGTGTGAGACTCGTGGCGGCCAGTACAAATCTGGACAGTGCGTAACCGTTTCCGAATCCTTCGGGATTCGGATCCTGGATTTTCATTCCCCTAACTCAGCCCGTGCCGAGGCGTCTGGACCTCGTGTTGACCACATACTTACCTGAATTGCACACGAAGGTGCCTACTTACCCGTTGTAAGTGCCTGCTGCTCCAGATTATTCGACGGGACCCTGTAAAAAATTAAAAACAACATCAGTTTGTGCTAAAAACAGTTTATGACGCATTATACAATGCTGAACGTGGGAATTGGTCGCTGGGTGAGGGGCCCCGCCCTCCTAGCCTATATAAGCTGGAGGGGACAGGGTCAAATTCCCTTTTGCCATTCGGGCTCGCCTGAAGAAGGCTAGATAAATAGCCGAAACGTCGCGATATGCCCGAAATCTTATATAAATAAGCTTAAAAAAATAAACTGCCGGCATCATTTGAGGTTGTGGTGCGTCCGAGCACATGGTTTATTTTTCTCCGTCCATACAGACGTTGAGACAGACCTATTTTAGGTCATAAAATGGCAAATAAAATTATTAATAAATAAGCAGCCGGCATCATTCGAGGGTGTGATGCGTCTGAGCGCAATGTTTATTTATTTTTCTCCGTCCATACAGACGTCGAGATAAATTAGAATATGCCCCTTACCTGACACGCACTAAAACCTACCCCTGTTTTTTGGCACAGACCCCTCCCTGAAATAGCCCGGGTCATCATAGCCCTAGCTGGGATTTTTTACAGTGACCACAAAAATGTCTTGACCATGCGCTGGCTTTCTTCGAAAAGTGTTGGCTGTCGTGTGTGATTTGGGTGTATGTGTGAGACTCGTGGCGGCCAGTACAAATCTGGACAGTGCGTAACCGTTTCCGAATCCTTCGGGATTCGGATCCTGGATTTTCATTCCCCTAACTCAGCCCGTGCCGAGGCGTCTGGACCTCGTGTTGACCACATACTTACCTGAATTGCACACGAAGGTGCCTACTTACCCGTTGTAAGTGCCTGCTGCTCCAGATTATTCGACGGGACCCTGTAAAAAATTAAAAACAACATCAGTTTGTGCTAAAAACAGTTTATGACGCATTATACAATGCTGAACGTGGGAATTGGTCGCTGGGTGAGGGGCCCCGCCCTCCTAGCCTATATAAGCTGGAGGGGACAGGGTCAAATTCCCTTTTGCCATTCGGGCTCGCCTGAAGAAGGCTAGATAAATAGCCGAAACGTCGCGATATGCCCGAAATCTTATATAAATAAGCTTAAAAAAATAAACTGCCGGCATCATTTGAGGTTGTGGTGCGTCCGAGCACATGGTTTATTTTTCTCCGTCCATACAGACGTTGAGACAGACCTATTTTAGGTCATAAAATGGCAAATAAAATTATTAATAAATAAGCAGCCGGCATCATTCGAGGGTGTGATGCGTCTGAGCGCAATGTTTATTTATTTTTCTCCGTCCATACAGACGTCGAGATAAATTAGAATATGCCCCTTACCTGACACGCACTAAAACCTACCCCTGTTTTTTGGCACAGACCCCTCCCTGAAATAGCCCGGGTCATCATAGCCCTAGCTGGGATTTTTTACAGTGACCACAAAAATGTCTTGACCATGCGCTGGCTTTCTTCGAAAAGTGTTGGCTGTCGTGTGTGATTTGGGTGTATGTGTGAGACTCGTGGCGGCCAGTACAAATCTGGACAGTGCGTAACCGTTTCCGAATCCTTCGGGATTCGGATCCTGGATTTTCATTCCCCTAACCCTAACCCTAACCCTAAACCCTAACCCTAACCCTAACCCTAACCCTAACCCTAACCCTAACCCTAACCCTAACCCTAACCCTAACCCTAAACCCTAACCCTAACCCTAACCCTAACCTAACCCTAACCCTAACCTAACCCTAACCCTAACCCTAACCCTAACCCTAACCCTAACCCTAACCTAACCCTAACCCTAACCCTAACCCTAACCCTAACCCTAACCCTAACCCTAACCCTAAGCTGGAGGGGACAGGGTCAAATTCCCTTTTGCCATTCGGGCTCGCCTGAAGAAGGCTAGATAAATAGCCGAAACGTCGCGATATGCCCGAAAACTTATATAAATAAGCCTAAAAAAATAAACTGCCGGCATCATTTGAGGGTGTGGTGCGTCCGAGCACATGGTTTATTTTTCTCCGTCCATACAGACGTTGAGACAGACCTATTTTAGGTCATTATATGGCAAATAAAATTATTAATAAATAAGCAGCCGGCATCATTTGAGGGTGTGATGCGTCTGAGCGCAATGTTTATTTATTTTTCTCCGTCCATACAGACGTCGAGATTAATTCGAATATGCCCCTTACCTAACACGCACTAAAACCTACCCCTGTTTTTTGGCACAGACCCCTCCCTGAAATAGCCCGGGTCATCATAGCCCTAGCTGGGATTTTTTACAGTGACCACAAAAATGTCTTGACCATGCGCTGGCTTTCCTCGATGAGTGTTGGCTGTCGTGTATGATTTAGGTGTATGTGTGAGACTCGTGGCGGCCAGTACAACTCTGGACAGTGCATAACCGTTTCCGAATCCTTCGGGATTCGGATCCTGGATTTTCATTCCCCTAACTCAGCCCGTGCCGAGACGTCTGGACCTCGTGTTGACCACATACTTACCTGAATTGTACACGAAGGTGCCTACTTACCCGTTGTAAGTGCCTGCTGTTCCAGATTATTCGACGGGACCCTGTAAAAAATTAAAAACAACATCAGTTTGTGTTAAAAACAGTTTATGACGCATTATACAATGCTGAACGTGGGGATTGGTCGCTGGGTGAGGGGCCCCGCCCTCCTAGCCTATATAAGCTGGAGGGGACAGGGTCAAATTCCCTTTTGCCATTCGGGCTCGCCTGAAGAAGGCTAGATAAATAGCCGAAACGTCGCGATATGCCCGAAAACTTATATAAATAAGCCTAAAAAAATAAACTGCCGGCATCATTTGAGGGTGTGGTGCGTCCGAGCACATGGTTTATTTTTCTCCGTCCATACAGACGTTGAGACAGACCTATTTTAGGTCATTATATGGCAAATAAAATTATTAATAAATAAGCAGCCGGCATCATTTGAGGGTGTGATGCGTCTGAGCGCAATGTTTATTTATTTTTCTCCGTCCATACAGACGTCGAGATTAATTCGAATATGCCCCTTACCTAACACGCACTAAAACCTACCCCTGTTTTTTGGCACAGACCCCTCCCTGAAATAGCCCGGGTCATCATAGCCCTAGCTGGGATTTTTTACAGTGACCACAAAAATGTCTTGACCATGCGCTGGCTTTCCTCGATGAGTGTTGGCTGTCGTGTATGATTTAGGTGTATGTGTGAGACTCGTGGCGGCCAGTACAACTCTGGACAGTGCATAACCGTTTCCGAATCCTTCGGGATTCGGATCCTGGATTTTCATTCCCCTAACTCAGCCCGTGCCGAGACGTCTGGACCTCGTGTTGACCACATACTTACCTGAATTGTACACGAAGGTGCCTACTTACCCGTTGTAAGTGCCTGCTGTTCCAGATTATTCGACGGGACCCTGTAAAAAATTAAAAACAACATCAGTTTGTGTTAAAAACAGTTTATGACGCATTATACAATGCTGAACGTGGGGATTGGTCGCTGGGTGAGGGGCCCCGCCCTCCTAGCCTATATAAGCTGGAGGGGACAGGGTCAAATTCCCTTTTGCCATTCGGGCTCGCCTGAAGAAGGCTAGATAAATAGCCGAAACGTCGCGATATGCCCGAAAACTTATATAAATAAGCCTAAAAAAATAAACTGCCGGCATCATTTGAGGGTGTGGTGCGTCCGAGCACATGGTTTATTTTTCTCCGTCCATACAGACGTTGAGACAGACCTATTTTAGGTCATTATATGGCAAATAAAATTATTAATAAATAAGCAGCCGGCATCATTTGAGGGTGTGATGCGTCTGAGCGCAATGTTTATTTATTTTTCTCCGTCCATACAGACGTCGAGATTAATTCGAATATGCCCCTTACCTAACACGCACTAAAACCTACCCCTGTTTTTTGGCACAGACCCCTCCCTGAAATAGCCCGGGTCATCATAGCCCTAGCTGGGATTTTTTACAGTGACCACAAAAATGTCTTGACCATGCGCTGGCTTTCCTCGATGAGTGTTGGCTGTCGTGTATGATTTAGGTGTATGTGTGAGACTCGTGGCGGCCAGTACAACTCTGGACAGTGCATAACCGTTTCCGAATCCTTCGGGATTCGGATCCTGGATTTTCATTCCCCTAACTCAGCCCGTGCCGAGACGTCTGGACCTCGTGTTGACCACATACTTACCTGAATTGTACACGAAGGTGCCTACTTACCCGTTGTAAGTGCCTGCTGTTCCAGATTATTCGACGGGACCCTGTAAAAAATTAAAAACAACATCAGTTTGTGTTAAAAACAGTTTATGACGCATTATACAATGCTGAACGTGGGGATTGGTCGCTGGGTGAGGGGCCCCGCCCTCCTAGCCTATATAAGCTGGAGGGGACAGGGTCAAATTCCCTTTTGCCATTCGGGCTCGCCTGAAGAAGGCTAGATAAATAGCCGAAACGTCGCGATATGCCCGAAAACTTATATAAATAAGCCTAAAAAAATAAACTGCCGGCATCATTTGAGGGTGTGGTGCGTCCGAGCACATGGTTTATTTTTCTCCGTCCATACAGACGTTGAGACAGACCTATTTTAGGTCATTATATGGCAAATAAAATTATTAATAAATAAGCAGCCGGCATCATTTGAGGGTGTGATGCGTCTGAGCGCAATGTTTATTTATTTTTCTCCGTCCATACAGACGTCGAGATTAATTCGAATATGCCCCTTACCTAACACGCACTAAAACCTACCCCTGTTTTTTGGCACAGACCCCTCCCTGAAATAGCCCGGGTCATCATAGCCCTAGCTGGGATTTTTTACAGTGACCACAAAAATGTCTTGACCATGCGCTGGCTTTCCTCGATGAGTGTTGGCTGTCGTGTATGATTTAGGTGTATGTGTGAGACTCGTGGCGGCCAGTACAACTCTGGACAGTGCATAACCGTTTCCGAATCCTTCGGGATTCGGATCCTGGATTTTCATTCCCCTAACTCAGCCCGTGCCGAGACGTCTGGACCTCGTGTTGACCACATACTTACCTGAATTGTACACGAAGGTGCCTACTTACCCGTTGTAAGTGCCTGCTGTTCCAGATTATTCGACGGGACCCTGTAAAAAATTAAAAACAACATCAGTTTGTGTTAAAAACAGTTTATGACGCATTATACAATGCTGAACGTGGGGATTGGTCGCTGGGTGAGGGGCCCCGCCCTCCTAGCCTATATAAGCTGGAGGGGACAGGGTCAAATTCCCTTTTGCCATTCGGGCTCGCCTGAAGAAGGCTAGATAAATAGCCGAAACGTCGCGATATGCCCGAAAACTTATATAAATAAGCCTAAAAAAATAAACTGCCGGCATCATTTGAGGGTGTGGTGCGTCCGAGCACATGGTTTATTTTTCTCCGTCCATACAGACGTTGAGACAGACCTATTTTAGGTCATTATATGGCAAATAAAATTATTAATAAATAAGCAGCCGGCATCATTTGAGGGTGTGATGCGTCTGAGCGCAATGTTTATTTATTTTTCTCCGTCCATACAGACGTCGAGATTAATTCGAATATGCCCCTTACCTAACACGCACTAAAACCTACCCCTGTTTTTTGGCACAGACCCCTCCCTGAAATAGCCCGGGTCATCATAGCCCTAGCTGGGATTTTTTACAGTGACCACAAAAATGTCTTGACCATGCGCTGGCTTTCCTCGATGAGTGTTGGCTGTCGTGTATGATTTAGGTGTATGTGTGAGACTCGTGGCGGCCAGTACAACTCTGGACAGTGCATAACCGTTTCCGAATCCTTCGGGATTCGGATCCTGGATTTTCATTCCCCTAACTCAGCCCGTGCCGAGACGTCTGGACCTCGTGTTGACCACATACTTACCTGAATTGTACACGAAGGTGCCTACTTACCCGTTGTAAGTGCCTGCTGTTCCAGATTATTCGACGGGACCCTGTAAAAAATTAAAAACAACATCAGTTTGTGTTAAAAACAGTTTATGACGCATTATACAATGCTGAACGTGGGGATTGGTCGCTGGGTGAGGGGCCCCGCCCTCCTAGCCTATATAAGCTGGAGGGGACAGGGTCAAATTCCCTTTTGCCATTCGGGCTCGCCTGAAGAAGGCTAGATAAATAGCCGAAACGTCGCGATATGCCCGAAAACTTATATAAATAAGCCTAAAAAAATAAACTGCCGGCATCATTTGAGGGTGTGGTGCGTCCGAGCACATGGTTTATTTTTCTCCGTCCATACAGACGTTGAGACAGACCTATTTTAGGTCATTATATGGCAAATAAAATTATTAATAAATAAGCAGCCGGCATCATTTGAGGGTGTGATGCGTCTGAGCGCAATGTTTATTTATTTTTCTCCGTCCATACAGACGTCGAGATTAATTCGAATATGCCCCTTACCTAACACGCACTAAAACCTACCCCTGTTTTTTGGCACAGACCCCTCCCTGAAATAGCCCGGGTCATCATAGCCCTAGCTGGGATTTTTTACAGTGACCACAAAAATGTCTTGACCATGCGCTGGCTTTCCTCGATGAGTGTTGGCTGTCGTGTATGATTTAGGTGTATGTGTGAGACTCGTGGCGGCCAGTACAACTCTGGACAGTGCATAACCGTTTCCGAATCCTTCGGGATTCGGATCCTGGATTTTCATTCCCCTAACTCAGCCCGTGCCGAGACGTCTGGACCTCGTGTTGACCACATACTTACCTGAATTGTACACGAAGGTGCCTACTTACCCGTTGTAAGTGCCTGCTGTTCCAGATTATTCGACGGGACCCTGTAAAAAATTAAAAACAACATCAGTTTGTGTTAAAAACAGTTTATGACGCATTATACAATGCTGAACGTGGGGATTGGTCGCTGGGTGAGGGGCCCCGCCCTCCTAGCCTATATAAGCTGGAGGGGACAGGGTCAAATTCCCTTTTGCCATTCGGGCTCGCCTGAAGAAGGCTAGATAAATAGCCGAAACGTCGCGATATGCCCGAAAACTTATATAAATAAGCCTAAAAAAATAAACTGCCGGCATCATTTGAGGGTGTGGTGCGTCCGAGCACATGGTTTATTTTTCTCCGTCCATACAGACGTTGAGACAGACCTATTTTAGGTCATTATATGGCAAATAAAATTATTAATAAATAAGCAGCCGGCATCATTTGAGGGTGTGATGCGTCTGAGCGCAATGTTTATTTATTTTTCTCCGTCCATACAGACGTCGAGATTAATTCGAATATGCCCCTTACCTAACACGCACTAAAACCTACCCCTGTTTTTTGGCACAGACCCCTCCCTGAAATAGCCCGGGTCATCATAGCCCTAGCTGGGATTTTTTACAGTGACCACAAAAATGTCTTGACCATGCGCTGGCTTTCCTCGATGAGTGTTGGCTGTCGTGTATGATTTAGGTGTATGTGTGAGACTCGTGGCGGCCAGTACAACTCTGGACAGTGCATAACCGTTTCCGAATCCTTCGGGATTCGGATCCTGGATTTTCATTCCCCTAACTCAGCCCGTGCCGAGACGTCTGGACCTCGTGTTGACCACATACTTACCTGAATTGTACACGAAGGTGCCTACTTACCCGTTGTAAGTGCCTGCTGTTCCAGATTATTCGACGGGACCCTGTAAAAAATTAAAAACAACATCAGTTTGTGTTAAAAACAGTTTATGACGCATTATACAATGCTGAACGTGGGGATTGGTCGCTGGGTGAGGGGCCCCGCCCTCCTAGCCTATATAAGCTGGAGGGGACAGGGTCAAATTCCCTTTTGCCATTCGGGCTCGCCTGAAGAAGGCTAGATAAATAGCCGAAACGTCGCGATATGCCCGAAAACTTATATAAATAAGCCTAAAAAAATAAACTGCCGGCATCATTTGAGGGTGTGGTGCGTCCGAGCACATGGTTTATTTTTCTCCGTCCATACAGACGTTGAGACAGACCTATTTTAGGTCATTATATGGCAAATAAAATTATTAATAAATAAGCAGCCGGCATCATTTGAGGGTGTGATGCGTCTGAGCGCAATGTTTATTTATTTTTCTCCGTCCATACAGACGTCGAGATTAATTCGAATATGCCCCTTACCTAACACGCACTAAAACCTACCCCTGTTTTTTGGCACAGACCCCTCCCTGAAATAGCCCGGGTCATCATAGCCCTAGCTGGGATTTTTTACAGTGACCACAAAAATGTCTTGACCATGCGCTGGCTTTCCTCGATGAGTGTTGGCTGTCGTGTATGATTTAGGTGTATGTGTGAGACTCGTGGCGGCCAGTACAACTCTGGACAGTGCATAACCGTTTCCGAATCCTTCGGGATTCGGATCCTGGATTTTCATTCCCCTAACTCAGCCCGTGCCGAGACGTCTGGACCTCGTGTTGACCACATACTTACCTGAATTGTACACGAAGGTGCCTACTTACCCGTTGTAAGTGCCTGCTGTTCCAGATTATTCGACGGGACCCTGTAAAAAATTAAAAACAACATCAGTTTGTGTTAAAAACAGTTTATGACGCATTATACAATGCTGAACGTGGGGATTGGTCGCTGGGTGAGGGGCCCCGCCCTCCTAGCCTATATAAGCTGGAGGGGACAGGGTCAAATTCCCTTTTGCCATTCGGGCTCGCCTGAAGAAGGCTAGATAAATAGCCGAAACGTCGCGATATGCCCGAAAACTTATATAAATAAGCCTAAAAAAATAAACTGCCGGCATCATTTGAGGGTGTGGTGCGTCCGAGCACATGGTTTATTTTTCTCCGTCCATACAGACGTTGAGACAGACCTATTTTAGGTCATTATATGGCAAATAAAATTATTAATAAATAAGCAGCCGGCATCATTTGAGGGTGTGATGCGTCTGAGCGCAATGTTTATTTATTTTTCTCCGTCCATACAGACGTCGAGATTAATTCGAATATGCCCCTTACCTAACACGCACTAAAACCTACCCCTGTTTTTTGGCACAGACCCCTCCCTGAAATAGCCCGGGTCATCATAGCCCTAGCTGGGATTTTTTACAGTGACCACAAAAATGTCTTGACCATGCGCTGGCTTTCCTCGATGAGTGTTGGCTGTCGTGTATGATTTAGGTGTATGTGTGAGACTCGTGGCGGCCAGTACAACTCTGGACAGTGCATAACCGTTTCCGAATCCTTCGGGATTCGGATCCTGGATTTTCATTCCCCTAACTCAGCCCGTGCCGAGACGTCTGGACCTCGTGTTGACCACATACTTACCTGAATTGTACACGAAGGTGCCTACTTACCCGTTGTAAGTGCCTGCTGTTCCAGATTATTCGACGGGACCCTGTAAAAAATTAAAAACAACATCAGTTTGTGTTAAAAACAGTTTATGACGCATTATACAATGCTGAACGTGGGGATTGGTCGCTGGGTGAGGGGCCCCGCCCTCCTAGCCTATATAAGCTGGAGGGGACAGGGTCAAATTCCCTTTTGCCATTCGGGCTCGCCTGAAGAAGGCTAGATAAATAGCCGAAACGTCGCGATATGCCCGAAAACTTATATAAATAAGCCTAAAAAAATAAACTGCCGGCATCATTTGAGGGTGTGGTGCGTCCGAGCACATGGTTTATTTTTCTCCGTCCATACAGACGTTGAGACAGACCTATTTTAGGTCATTATATGGCAAATAAAATTATTAATAAATAAGCAGCCGGCATCATTTGAGGGTGTGATGCGTCTGAGCGCAATGTTTATTTATTTTTCTCCGTCCATACAGACGTCGAGATTAATTCGAATATGCCCCTTACCTAACACGCACTAAAACCTACCCCTGTTTTTTGGCACAGACCCCTCCCTGAAATAGCCCGGGTCATCATAGCCCTAGCTGGGATTTTTTACAGTGACCACAAAAATGTCTTGACCATGCGCTGGCTTTCCTCGATGAGTGTTGGCTGTCGTGTATGATTTAGGTGTATGTGTGAGACTCGTGGCGGCCAGTACAACTCTGGACAGTGCATAACCGTTTCCGAATCCTTCGGGATTCGGATCCTGGATTTTCATTCCCCTAACTCAGCCCGTGCCGAGACGTCTGGACCTCGTGTTGACCACATACTTACCTGAATTGTACACGAAGGTGCCTACTTACCCGTTGTAAGTGCCTGCTGTTCCAGATTATTCGACGGGACCCTGTAAAAAATTAAAAACAACATCAGTTTGTGTTAAAAACAGTTTATGACGCATTATACAATGCTGAACGTGGGGATTGGTCGCTGGGTGAGGGGCCCCGCCCTCCTAGCCTATATAAGCTGGAGGGGACAGGGTCAAATTCCCTTTTGCCATTCGGGCTCGCCTGAAGAAGGCTAGATAAATAGCCGAAACGTCGCGATATGCCCGAAAACTTATATAAATAAGCCTAAAAAAATAAACTGCCGGCATCATTTGAGGGTGTGGTGCGTCCGAGCACATGGTTTATTTTTCTCCGTCCATACAGACGTTGAGACAGACCTATTTTAGGTCATTATATGGCAAATAAAATTATTAATAAATAAGCAGCCGGCATCATTTGAGGGTGTGATGCGTCTGAGCGCAATGTTTATTTATTTTTCTCCGTCCATACAGACGTCGAGATTAATTCGAATATGCCCCTTACCTAACACGCACTAAAACCTACCCCTGTTTTTTGGCACAGACCCCTCCCTGAAATAGCCCGGGTCATCATAGCCCTAGCTGGGATTTTTTACAGTGACCACAAAAATGTCTTGACCATGCGCTGGCTTTCCTCGATGAGTGTTGGCTGTCGTGTATGATTTAGGTGTATGTGTGAGACTCGTGGCGGCCAGTACAACTCTGGACAGTGCATAACCGTTTCCGAATCCTTCGGGATTCGGATCCTGGATTTTCATTCCCCTAACTCAGCCCGTGCCGAGACGTCTGGACCTCGTGTTGACCACATACTTACCTGAATTGTACACGAAGGTGCCTACTTACCCGTTGTAAGTGCCTGCTGTTCCAGATTATTCGACGGGACCCTGTAAAAAATTAAAAACAACATCAGTTTGTGTTAAAAACAGTTTATGACGCATTATACAATGCTGAACGTGGGGATTGGTCGCTGGGTGAGGGGCCCCGCCCTCCTAGCCTATATAAGCTGGAGGGGACAGGGTCAAATTCCCTTTTGCCATTCGGGCTCGCCTGAAGAAGGCTAGATAAATAGCCGAAACGTCGCGATATGCCCGAAAACTTATATAAATAAGCCTAAAAAAATAAACTGCCGGCATCATTTGAGGGTGTGGTGCGTCCGAGCACATGGTTTATTTTTCTCCGTCCATACAGACGTTGAGACAGACCTATTTTAGGTCATTATATGGCAAATAAAATTATTAATAAATAAGCAGCCGGCATCATTTGAGGGTGTGATGCGTCTGAGCGCAATGTTTATTTATTTTTCTCCGTCCATACAGACGTCGAGATTAATTCGAATATGCCCCTTACCTAACACGCACTAAAACCTACCCCTGTTTTTTGGCACAGACCCCTCCCTGAAATAGCCCGGGTCATCATAGCCCTAGCTGGGATTTTTTACAGTGACCACAAAAATGTCTTGACCATGCGCTGGCTTTCCTCGATGAGTGTTGGCTGTCGTGTATGATTTAGGTGTATGTGTGAGACTCGTGGCGGCCAGTACAACTCTGGACAGTGCATAACCGTTTCCGAATCCTTCGGGATTCGGATCCTGGATTTTCATTCCCCTAACTCAGCCCGTGCCGAGACGTCTGGACCTCGTGTTGACCACATACTTACCTGAATTGTACACGAAGGTGCCTACTTACCCGTTGTAAGTGCCTGCTGTTCCAGATTATTCGACGGGACCCTGTAAAAAATTAAAAACAACATCAGTTTGTGTTAAAAACAGTTTATGACGCATTATACAATGCTGAACGTGGGGATTGGTCGCTGGGTGAGGGGCCCCGCCCTCCTAGCCTATATAAGCTGGAGGGGACAGGGTCAAATTCCCTTTTGCCATTCGGGCTCGCCTGAAGAAGGCTAGATAAATAGCCGAAACGTCGCGATATGCCCGAAAACTTATATAAATAAGCCTAAAAAAATAAACTGCCGGCATCATTTGAGGGTGTGGTGCGTCCGAGCACATGGTTTATTTTTCTCCGTCCATACAGACGTTGAGACAGACCTATTTTAGGTCATTATATGGCAAATAAAATTATTAATAAATAAGCAGCCGGCATCATTTGAGGGTGTGATGCGTCTGAGCGCAATGTTTATTTATTTTTCTCCGTCCATACAGACGTCGAGATTAATTCGAATATGCCCCTTACCTAACACGCACTAAAACCTACCCCTGTTTTTTGGCACAGACCCCTCCCTGAAATAGCCCGGGTCATCATAGCCCTAGCTGGGATTTTTTACAGTGACCACAAAAATGTCTTGACCATGCGCTGGCTTTCCTCGATGAGTGTTGGCTGTCGTGTATGATTTAGGTGTATGTGTGAGACTCGTGGCGGCCAGTACAACTCTGGACAGTGCATAACCGTTTCCGAATCCTTCGGGATTCGGATCCTGGATTTTCATTCCCCTAACTCAGCCCGTGCCGAGACGTCTGGACCTCGTGTTGACCACATACTTACCTGAATTGTACACGAAGGTGCCTACTTACCCGTTGTAAGTGCCTGCTGTTCCAGATTATTCGACGGGACCCTGTAAAAAATTAAAAACAACATCAGTTTGTGTTAAAAACAGTTTATGACGCATTATACAATGCTGAACGTGGGGATTGGTCGCTGGGTGAGGGGCCCCGCCCTCCTAGCCTATATAAGCTGGAGGGGACAGGGTCAAATTCCCTTTTGCCATTCGGGCTCGCCTGAAGAAGGCTAGATAAATAGCCGAAACGTCGCGATATGCCCGAAAACTTATATAAATAAGCCTAAAAAAATAAACTGCCGGCATCATTTGAGGGTGTGGTGCGTCCGAGCACATGGTTTATTTTTCTCCGTCCATACAGACGTTGAGACAGACCTATTTTAGGTCATTATATGGCAAATAAAATTATTAATAAATAAGCAGCCGGCATCATTTGAGGGTGTGATGCGTCTGAGCGCAATGTTTATTTATTTTTCTCCGTCCATACAGACGTCGAGATTAATTCGAATATGCCCCTTACCTAACACGCACTAAAACCTACCCCTGTTTTTTGGCACAGACCCCTCCCTGAAATAGCCCGGGTCATCATAGCCCTAGCTGGGATTTTTTACAGTGACCACAAAAATGTCTTGACCATGCGCTGGCTTTCCTCGATGAGTGTTGGCTGTCGTGTATGATTTAGGTGTATGTGTGAGACTCGTGGCGGCCAGTACAACTCTGGACAGTGCATAACCGTTTCCGAATCCTTCGGGATTCGGATCCTGGATTTTCATTCCCCTAACTCAGCCCGTGCCGAGACGTCTGGACCTCGTGTTGACCACATACTTACCTGAATTGTACACGAAGGTGCCTACTTACCCGTTGTAAGTGCCTGCTGTTCCAGATTATTCGACGGGACCCTGTAAAAAATTAAAAACAACATCAGTTTGTGTTAAAAACAGTTTATGACGCATTATACAATGCTGAACGTGGGGATTGGTCGCTGGGTGAGGGGCCCCGCCCTCCTAGCCTATATAAGCTGGAGGGGACAGGGTCAAATTCCCTTTTGCCATTCGGGCTCGCCTGAAGAAGGCTAGATAAATAGCCGAAACGTCGCGATATGCCCGAAAACTTATATAAATAAGCCTAAAAAAATAAACTGCCGGCATCATTTGAGGGTGTGGTGCGTCCGAGCACATGGTTTATTTTTCTCCGTCCATACAGACGTTGAGACAGACCTATTTTAGGTCATTATATGGCAAATAAAATTATTAATAAATAAGCAGCCGGCATCATTTGAGGGTGTGATGCGTCTGAGCGCAATGTTTATTTATTTTTCTCCGTCCATACAGACGTCGAGATTAATTCGAATATGCCCCTTACCTAACACGCACTAAAACCTACCCCTGTTTTTTGGCACAGACCCCTCCCTGAAATAGCCCGGGTCATCATAGCCCTAGCTGGGATTTTTTACAGTGACCACAAAAATGTCTTGACCATGCGCTGGCTTTCCTCGATGAGTGTTGGCTGTCGTGTATGATTTAGGTGTATGTGTGAGACTCGTGGCGGCCAGTACAACTCTGGACAGTGCATAACCGTTTCCGAATCCTTCGGGATTCGGATCCTGGATTTTCATTCCCCTAACTCAGCCCGTGCCGAGACGTCTGGACCTCGTGTTGACCACATACTTACCTGAATTGTACACGAAGGTGCCTACTTACCCGTTGTAAGTGCCTGCTGTTCCAGATTATTCGACGGGACCCTGTAAAAAATTAAAAACAACATCAGTTTGTGTTAAAAACAGTTTATGACGCATTATACAATGCTGAACGTGGGGATTGGTCGCTGGGTGAGGGGCCCCGCCCTCCTAGCCTATATAAGCTGGAGGGGACAGGGTCAAATTCCCTTTTGCCATTCGGGCTCGCCTGAAGAAGGCTAGATAAATAGCCGAAACGTCGCGATATGCCCGAAAACTTATATAAATAAGCCTAAAAAAATAAACTGCCGGCATCATTTGAGGGTGTGGTGCGTCCGAGCACATGGTTTATTTTTCTCCGTCCATACAGACGTTGAGACAGACCTATTTTAGGTCATTATATGGCAAATAAAATTATTAATAAATAAGCAGCCGGCATCATTTGAGGGTGTGATGCGTCTGAGCGCAATGTTTATTTATTTTTCTCCGTCCATACAGACGTCGAGATTAATTCGAATATGCCCCTTACCTAACACGCACTAAAACCTACCCCTGTTTTTTGGCACAGACCCCTCCCTGAAATAGCCCGGGTCATCATAGCCCTAGCTGGGATTTTTTACAGTGACCACAAAAATGTCTTGACCATGCGCTGGCTTTCCTCGATGAGTGTTGGCTGTCGTGTATGATTTAGGTGTATGTGTGAGACTCGTGGCGGCCAGTACAACTCTGGACAGTGCATAACCGTTTCCGAATCCTTCGGGATTCGGATCCTGGATTTTCATTCCCCTAACCCTAACCCTAACCCTAACCCTAACCCTAACCTAACCCTAACCCTAACCCTAACCCTAACCCTAACCTAACCTAACCCTAACCCTAACCCTAACCCATACAGACGTTAAGATTAATTAGAATATGCCCCTTACCTGACACGCACTAAAACCTACCCCTGTTTTTTGGCACAGACCCCTCCCTGAAATAGCCCGGGTCATCATAGCCCTAGCTGGGATTTTTTACAGTGACCACAAAAATGTCTTGACCATGCGCTGGCTTTCCTCGATGAGTGTTGGCTGTCGTGTATGATTTAGGTGTATGTGTGAGACTCGTGGCGGCCAGTACAACTCTGGACAGTGCATAACCGTTTCCGAATCCTTCGGGATTCGGATCCTGGATTTTCATTCCCCTAACCCTAACCCTAACCCTAACCCTAACCCCACACAAACATGGGTAGAAAAAATAATGCCGAAGACCTTTCGGTGACGACTACATTAGAGGGCCAATATAATAGAAATGAAGAAACAACCACAAATCTCCTCCCAGTGACAGCACCTATTAATACAAACGCAAATAAAACCAAGGTCACAAAGGGACAGATTATAATCCCTGCCAGTGATGTTCCGGCAACTGGGCCCACAAGACACATAAACACGGGCAAAAAAATGTCAGATTGGAGTCTTACCTTAAACAAAAAATATGTTATAATAGGAGACTCTTAACATATCCAGACTGCCTACCCACAACTGCCCTGACCTACAGGTCGATAGCTTTCCGGGAGCCAAACTACAACATGCGGCTAATTTAATTGAAAGGGCCACAATTATAGTTCAACCTGAAAAGATTATCCTATCCTTTGGATTCAACAATAGACAACAGAGGTACAGAATTGCGGCCTTTACTGAACTGCAAAAGACCTGCAGGGCTGTCACCAAGAAACTTCCCAACACGGAAGTATTCTTTCCCCTCATCAATTTTGCCAGAACGCTTCCACTGTATGAGCAAATGATGATTGAACATCTAAACAACCACACAAAGAAAAACACCAGTTATATCCCACCGCTCCCCATTGAACAATTCTTTGTTGAAAGTGATGGGATACACTGGAAGGCCCAGACAGCCAAAGCAATGCTGCAACATTGGAGAGCGCATTTAAACTGCTAACTTGCAAAAACCCAAAACCTAAAACCTACCCGTCACCGCCACCTGGACATCTGACCCCTTTTCTAACCTAATCCTACCCAAAATAACCCTGGACATCTGACCCCTTGCTTCACCTAACCCTACCCAAAATAGCCCTGGACATCTGACCCCTTCCTTCACCTAACCCTACCCAAAATAGCCCTGGACATCTGACCTCTTCCTTCACCTAACCCTACCCAAAATAGCCCTGGACATCTGACCTCTTCATTCACCTAACCCTACCCAAAATAACCCTGGACATCTGAACCCTTCTCATCAACTAACCCTACCCAAAATAACCCTGGACATCCAAACCCTCTCATTACCTAACCCTACCCAAAATAACCCTGGATTCACCAACAGAACCCTAAAACCTACCCAAGGGAACCCTGGCAAAAAACTACACGGCTTAAAATAAAAATAAAATATCCCTCAGCCCAAATAGCCCGCTTGGATTAAATAAATATATTTATCATTCAATTTAACGGACTTACCCCTTCGTTTCTGCCCGGCTATTCTTCTTGCCAGTCTAGGTTGTAAAGATTGACCCTTGACCCTTTTAAAACTTACCGGCACATGTGCTGAGAGGTCAGAACACCTCTCTGAACACTAGAGGTCAGCACAACACCAGGTTTTGGGATCCCTTCAAAACTTTTACATTGAACTGGACCTAGAAGAAAAGGAAAAAGGGAGAAAAAAAGATTAATAAATCAATTAACAAATATACAAACAAATAAATACATGCATTAACTCATACAAACATATCAATAAAGATAAATAAATAAATAATATAATATAATAAATAACATAACGCCTAAAAAGATTCATAAAAATAGAGGGAGAGTTGGTGGGAGACAATGTAGATCCCATACTATTTCAAAGCGGTCAGTGGAATGGATGGCCAGTGCACAACCGTCATCGGGTTCCCTGGAACCCGATGGCTGGAAATACAGAAAACCTAACCCTAACCCTAACCCCTCGTACCCCTCCTACCCCCCGTACCCCCCCGTACCCCCCCGCCTGCAACAACAAAAAAAAAAAAAAAAACCTTTTACAAATTTATATATTTTTTTATTTTCAGAACAAATGCTTAGATACAATTACACATGCATAAATCAACACAATAAAAACAAAATTGCTGTGAACACTTGGTTGGTAGACATGGGGAAGAACCGACTGCATTGGAACCAGAGTGCAAGAAGCAGAGATGGCATGACATAGGCAAATCACATGCCTATGAAGGACTGGCTGTCTTTGGCAAAGGGAGTGGGTGAGGGAAGCTGTGTAGAAACCACTGATGACCTAAAGCTGGGCATAAACCAGTGGTAATGCAGGAGATTAGGAGCTGGGCAGAACAAGTGGTGATTCACTCAGAGCCATTAGTTTGACAGTTATAAATGCAAGGAGTATAAAAGGAAGTGTACAAAGGATACATAGAAAATTTAAAAGGGACATAAGTTTAGGTTTAGTCAGTCACAGTAAAGGAAACAAATGTAAAAGTAGAATAACTTCAAGGGACAAGGCACAAATATTAAGTTTGCTGACAGGTTTAACAGCATATTATAAAGCATATCCTCACAACAATAGCCCCAGAAGGTCTTACACCAGTTTAACTTTTAGGAAGGTACCAACCCCAGATAAATAGAGAGGATTGTGTCAGGAAGGGCATCCGAAATAAAAGTTTTGCCAAATTTATTATGCAAATCACAATTATGACTTCCATACCGGATCAGTTGGGTCGGGGTTAACAACAACCTCCAACAGTGCCATTGACCTACAGGACACTGGTGGAAATTGGGCTACTATAGTCAAAGAAGGAGAGAAGGAGAGTATGTTAGAGGAGGAAGGTGTGTCAGTGGGCAGAGAGAGAAGAGGAGAGGCAGGTGTTTAGGACATTGAATATTGGTACAAGGGTTAGGGTTATGGACAGGTAAAGGCAGAGAACTGGTAGATATGATGCAGAGGAGGAAAGTTTGCATTCTGTGTGTCAAGGAGTCCTGGTGGAAAGGGAGCAAAGCTAAAAGCATTGGAGCAGTGTTAAAACTGTTTTATAATGGTGTGGACAGGCAGAAAAATGGAGTTGGAGTGATCCTGAAGGAGGAGATTGTGAAGAATATTTTCTACAGGTAAAGAGTGTCAGATAGGTTGATGAGTCTGAAGCTGGATATTGAACGTGTGATGTTGAATGTTGTTACGTATGTTGGCTCCACAAGTAGGTTGTAAGCAAGATGAGAGACAGATTCTGGAGCGAGTTGGAGGAAGTGATGCAGACTGTTCTTAGAGGTGAGAGGGTAGTGATAGGGGCACATTTGAATAGACATGTTGGGGATGGGAATAGTGGGGACGAGGAAGTGATGGGCAGGTTTGGTCTTCAGGAAAGGAACCCAGAAGGACAGAGGTTGGTAGACTTTGCTAAAAGTATAGAGATGGCTGTGGTGGACACAGAAGAGGCAGGAACACAGGGTGACATAAGAGTGGTGGCAGAAGCACACAAGTGGACTATATTTTATGTAGACACTGTAATCTGATGGAAATTAGCGATTGTAAAGTAGTGGTAGGTGAGTGTAGCTAGACAGCATAGGATGGTGGTGTGTAAGATGACTCTGGTGGTGAGGAAGATGAAGAGAGTAAAGGCAGAGCAGAAGACAAAGTGGTGGAAGTTGGAAAAGGAAGAGTGCTGAGTGGTTTTCAGGGAGGAGTTGCGACAAGCTTTAGGTAGTCAAGAAGGGCTTCCAGATGACTGGACTACTACAGCCACAGTGATCAGGGAGACGGGAAGAAAGGTGCCAGGTGTGTCCTCTAGAAGGAGGAAAGAAGACAAAGAGACTTGGTGGTAGAATTAGGAAGTCCAGGAGAGTATCCAGAGGAAGAGGCTGGCTAGGAAGAAGTGGGAAAATGACAGGATGGAGAAAAGTAAACAGGAATATAGGGTGATGCAGCGTGAGGTTAAGATAGAGGTGGCAAAGGCCAAACAGAAAGCGTATGAGGACATGTATGCAAGGTTAGACAGTAAAGAAGGTGAGAGGGATGTGTATCGGTTGGCGAGGCAGAGGGATAGAGATGGAAAGGATGTGCAGCAGGTTAGATAGATTAAAGATTGAGATGGAAAAGTGTTGACAGGTGACAGGAGGGTAAGGGAAAGATGGAAGGAGTACTTTGAGGAACTGATGAATGAGGAAAATGACAGAGAGAAGAGTTGTAAAGGCAAATATTGTTGACCAGGACATAGAAAGTATTAGCAAGGGTGAAATTAGGAGAGCTTTGAAAAGGATGAAGTGAGCAAGGCTAAGGGGAGAAGTGGACATTTGTGACCAGCAGTATGGTTTCATGCCAAGAAAGAGCACTACCGATGAATTATTTGCTTGGAGAAAGTTAATGGAGAAGTACAGAGAGGGTCAGAAAGAGCTTCATTGTGTCTTTGTAGATTTAGAGAAAGCATAAGACAGAGTGCCAAGAGAGGAGCTGTGCTATTATATGAGGAGGTCTGGAGTGGCAGAGAAGTGTGTTAGAGTGGTCCAGGTTATTTATGAGAGCAGTAGGACGGGGGTAAGGTGTGCCGTAGGGGAGACAGAGGTAGGACAGTGGTAAGGTGTGCCGTAGGTGAGACAGAGGACTTCACGGTGAAGGTGGGACTGCATCAAGGATCAGCTCTGAGCCCCTTCTTGTTTGCGGTGGCGATGGACAGGCTGACAGAGGAGGGCAGACAGGAATCTGCATGGACTATGATGTTTGCGGATGACATTGTGATCTGTAGTGAGAGCAGGGAGCAGGGGTGGAAAGTCTAGAGGTGGAGGTTTGCTCTGGAGAGAAGAGGAATGGTTAGTCGCAGCAAGACAATACATGTGTGTGAATGAGAGAGAACCAAGTGGAACAGTGAGGTTTCAGGGTGAAGAGGTAAAGAAGGTGCAGGATTTTAAGAACTTAGGGTCAACAGTCCAGAGCAATGGGGAGTGTGGAAAAGAGCTGAAGAAGCGTGTGCAGGCAGGTTGGAATGGGTGGAGAAAAGTGTCAGGTCTGTTGTGTGATAAAAGAGTACCAGCAAGAATGAAAGGAAAGGTGTACAGGACAGTAGTGAGACCAGGGATGTTGTATTGTTTGGAGACAGTTGCACTGAGGAAAAGACAGCAGGAAGAGCTAGAGGTAGCAGAGCTGAAGATGCTGAGGTTCTCTTTGGGAGTGACGAGGAAGGATAGGATCAGGAATGAGTACATCAGAGGAACAGCACATGCGAGATGTTTTGGAGACAAAGTTAGAGAGGCCAGGCTGAGATGGTATGGACATGTTCAGAGGAGGGAGAGTGAATATATTGGTAAAAGCATGCTGAGGTTAGAGCATGAAGGTAGTCGGTGTGAGACAAGAGGATAGGACTAGATGGAGGCAGATGAGTCACTGTGGCAACCCCTGAAGGGAACAGCAGAAAGAAGAAGATAAAGCATATCCTCACTAACTAAACCAGAAACAGATAATGTCTCAAACACAAGAAAGCACAGCTGGAAGGCAGAAAACATTTGTACATTGGCTGAACCATCATAAAGATCAACCATCATAAACATAAAGGGCAACAAACAAACAAAAAAGAGCTAGAACATTAGCCCCTTTAACACAGAAAACCTTTAATGGTAAATTACTGGAAACAGATCATGTGTGAACAGGACCTTTTCAAAAATACAGGTAAACTGGCTCTGACTATTTACCAGTAAGAGAAGTTGTAAAATTACTAGTAAATTGCTGGGATGTGCTCTTTGTGGACATGAAATGAAGATTATGGGTATTTTCATGTATAAAGTCAGAATGTGATAATGGAAGAATTCTGCTTTGGACCAATCATAATGCCGGAAATATGGAAATAATGCCGCACTGTTTACAGTAAGCTTTTTAATTTGTAAAGTGGTGAGTGAGGGGCATAATGGAGGAAGACAACAGTTCGGCGTTTAAAGATCATGTCTGATATCACAAACGTTACCAGTATTTTGCTGCTGATGTGTAAATGATATTTTATGGTAAAAAGCCAGAAAGCCGCTATTTGTGGGAACACCATAAGTATATTTACTGGTAAAGTCATTCTGGTAATGTAATGCTGAGTGATAAGGGCTATTAAATTGTACAAAATATAAGAAGAGACAATGTAAATACAAAAAATAGTAAGACACAAGAATAAAAAGGGAAACTCTAATAGAAAGGACCATGAAAAGACAGCCATCATATCAAAGTGTTCATAAAACAAAGGAGTATAAAAGGCATAATAAAAAGCCTAAATTGCAAAATATACTATATGCATAAAGACTAAGGGCACAAGAGTATAAATAAATGAAACAAACCATTAAAAAAAGTTGCAATGAAAAAAGCAAGGCAAAAATCATAACAAACTTTAAAAATGTAATGGAAGAGGACACAAGGCATAAATACAAAAAAAGTGCACAGGCGCACAAACACAAGTAGATAATAGTTGCATAAATGTATAGAAAAGAGCCTTATTACAAAGGTAAATTAAACCACTTTGAAACCGTTTTGAGAAGCACCATGCAACCATCCGTAAAGCTTTAGTACACACATAGATAAACACATCTCCATTCACCCATTCTCCCCGAGTGCGGGATACCCCTATATATTGGAGCTGAAGTGGCATTGGATCTGTACCGGCAGATGAATGACTACACCCGGTTCTGCTGTTATAGTAGAATAACGCACATTGGTTAACCAGAGGCGGCATTGAAGGATGGCCAAACTCTCCACCATAAAGCTGGTGGCGAACATTGCTCAACAAGTAGAGAAACAAATTGCACATACGAGTTAAATCGGTTGACCACTAAAGTTCTTCACATTTCCAGAAGGTCAAAGCAAATAAAAGTTCCCAATTAACACAACTGGCCATTTTAAAAGAGGAATTAATGTTCTGCATTTCTTTGTTTATTTTACATTTATAAATATTAAAACAGACCAAGTAAAACATCAGGTACAAATACAAATGGGCAAAAAGCCATAGAAAATAAAGCAGAAATAAAAGATCACAATACAAAAGGCATTAAAAACTAAAATACAAATACATACACAAGGCAGTCATAAAAGGTGCATAACAAAAGTGCATAAACTGGGAACGACAGCATAAGGACAGAAATAGTTCATTTAAAAAAAAAAAAACATCCAAGACCAGTAAGTTCATACAGTACTTTAAAGCAAAGGATTAACAGTAAAAATAGGACTGGGCTTTAATATAGTAAAGTCAATAAAGACAGGATCAAGAAAATAAAAATATATTTTAAAAAAATACCGCATTTTCTCAAATGCACGAAGCATAAGTAAAGGACAGTCAATCAAATTACAAATGGGTTTAAAAAAAAGTCTTAAATGGGAAAAATATATATTGGCAGACAAAAAAAAAAACTACTATTAAATAAGAAGAAAATACAAATAAGAAGAAAATTGTAAGAAAATACAACAACAAAGTCAAACAAGTCTTAATGGATACCGGAGGGGAACACAAACACAAAGAGCAACCCTTTCATTGGGACGGTGTTCAGACACATTAATCAATGCAGTCTAAGATATTTTTTAAAGCTGTATGGGAAGATTTTACACAAGTTGTCAAAATAGCTTACAATTTACCTTTTAGGGAACTAACTCCGTCATTAATTCCTCTCCCTCACGTCATTCCAAACACACAAGCTAAATAAAGCTCAGGCAAACAAATGCACAAAGTGTAACGGATATCCACTGGAGGAGAGTTTCAGAACCCAAGTGCAGTCTAATTTTAAATATGAACATAAACAAAACAAACGAGAATGAGAACTTGACTTGAAACATGAACAGACACTCACCAAGAGCAGGTCGTCTAACAAGAGCAGAGCATCTAACAACACTAGACCAGGGCTTAAAGAGGGCTTAAATACACAAGGACTAATGACTAAACCAGACACACCTGTGAACAATGAACAAAACAATGAACCAATGAGAACACAGAACACAAGAGATAGGGGAGCACATGACATGATCAAATGAGGGCATGGGAACCACATGACAAACCAGGAAACATGACTGAGATCAACTTCAAAATAAAAGACATGAAACGAACAGGAAACATGACTGAGATCAACTTCAAAATAAAAGACATGAAACGAACAGGAAACATGACTGAGATCAACTTCAAAATAAAAGACATGAAACGAACAGAAAACATGACTGAGATCAACTTCAAAATAAAAGACATGAGACGAACAGGAAACATGACTGAGATCAACTTCAAAATAAAAGACATGAAACGAACAGGAAACATGACTGAGATCAACTTCAAAATAAAAGACATGAAACGAACAGGAAACATGACGGAGATCAACTTCAAAATAAAAGACATGAAACGAACAGGAAACATGACTGAGATCAACTTCAAAATAAAAGACATGAAACGAACAGAAAACATGACTGAGATCAACTTCAAAATAAAAGACATGAGACGAACAGGAAACATGACTGAGATCAACTTCAAAATAAAAGACATGAAACGAACAGGAAACATGACGGAGATCAACTTCAAAATAAAAGACATAAAACGAACAGGAACCATGATGGAGATCAACTTCAAAATAAAAGACATGAAACGAACAGGAAACATAACTGAGATCAACTTCAAAATAAAAGACAAGAAACGAACAGGAAACATGACTGAGATCAACTTCAAAATAAAAGACATGAAACGAACAGGAAACATGACTGAGATCAACTTCAAAATAAAAGACATGAGACGAACAGGAAACATAACTGAGATCAACTTCAAAATAAAAGACATGAGACGAACAGGAAACATGACTGAGATCAACTTCAAAATAAAAGACATGAAACGAACACGAAACATGATGGAGATCAACTTCAAAATAAAAGACATGAAACGAACAGGAAACATGATGGAGATCAACTTCAAAATAAAAGACATGAGACGAACAGGAAACATGACAGAGATCAACTCCAAAATAAAACACATGAAACAAACAGGAAACATGACTGAGATCAACTTCAAAATAAAAGACATGAAACGAACAGGAAACAAGACTGAGATCAACTTCAAAATAAAAGACATGAAACGAACAGCAAACATGACTGAGATCAACTTCAAAATAAAAGACATGAAACGAACACGAAACATGACTGAGGTCAACTTCAAAATAAAAGACATGAAACGAACAGCAAACATGACTGAGATCAACTTCAAAATAAAAGACATGAGACGAACAGAAAACATGATGGAGATCAACTTCAAAATAAAAGACATGAAACGAACAGGAAACATGACTGAGGTCAACTTCAAAATAAAAGACATGAGACGAACAGGAAACATGACGGAGATCAACTTCAAAATAAAAGACATGAAACGAACAGGAAACATGACTGAGGTCAACTTCAAAATAAAAGACATGAAACGAACAGGAAACATGATGGAGATCAACTTCAAAATAAAAGACATGAAACGAACAGGAAACATGACTGAGGTCAACTTCAAAATAAAAGACAAGAAACGAACAGGAAACATGATGGAGATCAACTTCAAAATAAAAGACATGAAACGAACAGGAAACATGACTGAGATCAACTTCAAAATAAAAGACAAGAAACGAACAGGAAACATGATGGAGATCAACTTCAAAATAAAAGACAAGAAACTAACAGGAAACATGACTGAGATCAACTTCAAAATAAAAGACATGAGACGAACAGGAAACATGACTGAGATCAACTTCAAAATAAAAGACATGAAACGAACAGGAAACATGACGGAGATCAACTTCAAAATAAAAGACATGAAACGAACAGCAAACATGACGGAGATCAACTTCAAAATAAAAGACATGAAACGAACAGGAAACATGACTGAGGTCAACTTCAAAATAAAAGACATGAAACGAACAGGAAACATAACTGAGATCAACTTCAAAATAAAAGACAAGAAACGAACAGGAAACATGACTGAGATCAACTTCAAAATAAAAGACATGTAACGAACAGTAAACATGACTGAGATCAACTTCAAAATAAAAGACATGAAACCAACAGGAAACATGACTGAGATCAACTTCAAAATAAAAGACATGAAACGAACAGGAAACATGATGGAGATCAACTTCAAAATAAAAGACATGAAACGAACAGCAAACATGACTGAGGTCAACTTCAAAATAAAAGACATGAGACGAACAGCAAACATGACTGAGATCAACTTCAAAATAAAAGACATGAGACGAACAGCAAACATGACTGAGATCAACTTCAAAATAAAAGACATGAAACGAACAGGAAACATGACTGAGATCCACTTCAAAATAAAAGACATGAGACGAACAGAAAACATGATGGAGATCAACTTCAAAATAAAAGACATGAGACGAACAGGAAACATAACTGAGATCCACTTCAAAATAAAAGACATGAGACGAACAGAAAACATGATGGAGATCAACTTCAAAATAAAAGACATGAGACGAACAGCAAACATGACTGAGATCAACTTCAAAATAAAAGACATGAAACGAACAGGAAACATGACTGAGATCCACTTCAAAATAAAAGACATGAGACGAACAGAAAACATGACGGAGATCAACTTCAAAATAAAAGACATGAAATGAACAGCAAACATGACTGAGATCAACTTCAAAATAAAAGACATGAAACGAACAGGAAACATGACTGAGATCCACTTCAAAATAAAAGACATGAGACGAACAGCAAACATGACTGAGATCAACTTCAAAATAAAAGACATGAAACGAACACGAAACATGACTGAGGTCAACTTCAAAATAAAAGACATGAAACGAACAGCAAACATGACTGAGATCAACTTCAAAATAAAAGACATGAAACGAACAGGAAACATGACTGAGATCAACTTCAAAATAAAAGACATGAAACGAACAGGAAACATGACTGAGATCAACTTCAAAATAAAAGACATGAAACGAACAGGAAACATGACTGAGATCAACTTCAAAATAAAAGACATGAAACGAACAGGAAACATGACTGAGATCAACTTCAAAATAAAAGACATGAAACGAACAGGAAACATAACTGAGATCAACTTCAAAATAAAAGACATGAAACGAACAGGAAACAAAACCAAAACACACAAAGGCGCAGAGGCAGAATTAAATTATAGAATTATACACAAAAGTCAGAGTCAGATATATATATATATAATGCAGCTTTGTCAAGTCAATGGGGACAAAGAACATTGGCTAATAAAAGGCAAAGAGTGTAAATATGAACAACAATGATTAAAACTACAAGCAGGACAAAAAAATGGGATTAAAAAAAAAGTGGCATAGACGAGTCTGAGAGAGGAATACAAGAGATGAAGAGATGAAGACAGAAGACACACTTATATGGGTGTGATGTCACAGGCCTTATAATACTCCAGGGAGAAAATGCAGATGAGCTCATCAAGAAAAACCCTGTCAGTTTTATCTTCAGAAATGTCCGCATATTCCACATCAGATACAGAGCCGTGGAACTGCCGGTGTTGGGTATTAAAAAGGGTTCAGGATAGCAATCAATATCTGAGCAGCATTAAAAGGCAATAACCACGAAATTTAAGATGATCAGGACTCTTATGATAAGATGACACGTCAATACTGCAGTGTCCCGAGTCCGACTGCAGCCCGTGTTTCTTTTCTTTTTCTCCCTCCCTATTGCAGACTGTTGCAGCCATAAAACAGCTCAGCTTTGTTTTTAATGTCAGAGTACTAATATTAAGTTTTGTTTCTTTATTAAGTTAATTTAGAAAAAAGTTTAGAGCAATTTTTGTTTGTTAAATTAAAGTTTTTGTTTTTTAAAGTGACCAATCGTCCAGCAGCCAACAGTGAGTTCACCTCATCTTTGATCAGTTTAGCCTCTCAAATCAACACTTGACTCGTCTTGCCTATAATAAAATCATATTTGGAACAGAGAGATCAATGTGTGGTGGTTAATAATGAAATGTCCACATTTTTAAAAATGACAGTGAATGTTAAAAAGACTATGTCTATTTGCTTTGCCTCAAGATTCAAGTCCATACCAGATGAACTAAATTTGTGTATAAATGGGCAAAAGATTCAGCAGGTACAGGAGGTTAAATACCTGGGCCTTGTACTTGATTCTCATCTTACATTTGTCAGTCACATTAAAAAAATATGTCGAGTTGCCAAAGCTAATCTGTATACATTCAGATTAATCAGGGACTACCTACCGTTTCATGCTGCTCACACTTTCATGCACGCCATGATCTTCTCGCATTTAAGTTACTGCATCTGTACATGGTCACAAGTTAATGTCACTACACTTAAGCCAGTTCAAATGATCTATAACAGAGCTGTTAAAATCTTAGATAGGAAACCAATTAGGTCACATCATTGTATTAGTCTAAGGAAGTTAAATATTTTATCTTTTGCAAATTTTATTAAATTCTCATTGTTGAAGCTGATGCATAAATGTTTAAATCATCAAGCCCCACAGGTCTTGAGTGATTGCATAGTTGCTCTCAGGGTTGGGGGTTCAAGGACTAGAGGAGCGCAGAACGGGAACGTTCAGATTCCGAGACGCAATACTTTGTTTGGACAATCAGTTTTCTCTGTACAAGGCATAAAGGTCTGGAATTGTTTAGATACTGAACTTAAGGGAGAGTCAAACTGGGTCACTTTTAAACACAAACTCAAGGACACTTTAATCAGAAGTCAAATATGTGACCACTGATTGTCAGCTTTGTTGATATTGTTTTATATTGTATTATTTTGTTTAATTTTACTGTGTATTGTTTAATTTTGTAAAGGCTCACTAGGGACGGACATTGAGAATTAGCTTCGGCTAAAATGTTGTAGTATGTAACATGGGTTTATGTGACAGACTTGTCCCTACTCAAATAAACAAACAAACAAACAAACAAACAAACAAACAAACAAACAAACAAACAAACAAACAAATAAATAAATAAATAAATAAATAAATAAATAAATAAATAAATAAATACATACATACATACATACATACATACATACATACATACATACATACATACATACATACATACATACATACATACATACATACATACATACATACATACATACATACATACATAAATAAATAAATAAATAAATAAATAAATAAATAAATATAAAACACTTCAAGTATATCTTAATGTTAGTTTAAATGTTTACTATCACCACCACAGTAAAAGGGCATTTCTGACCAGCTGAGGCAGACTCGCAACGCCGCTCGCAAACAAAACGGGCGAAACAATCTACTAATAAACAAAATAAAAATAAAAACCAGGCAGGTCGTCTTACCGTACAGCTCTCCGCAAAATGAATATAAAGCCCATCTCTTTAGGTCAGGGTTAGGTACCTAATGTACTTCACCATCTAGTGTGCACTTCCCAGTGTACTTCACCATCTAGTGTGCACTTCCCAGTGTACTTCACCATCTAGTGTGCACTACCTAGTGTACTTCACCATCTAGTGTGAACTGACTATTGTACTTCACCATCTAGTGTGCACTGCCTAGTGTACTTCACCATCTAGTGTGCACTTCCCAGTGTACTTCACCATCTAGTGTGCACTGCCTAGTGTACTTCACCATCTAGTGTGCATTGCCTAGTGTACTTCACCATCTAGTGTGCACTGCCTAGTGTACTTCACCATCTAGTGTGCACTTCCCAGTGTACTTCACCATCTAGTGTGCACTGCCTAGTGTACTTCACCATCTAGTGTGCACTACCTAGTGTACTTCACCATCTAGTGTACACTACCTGGTGTACTTCACCATCCAGTGTGCACTATCTACTGCACACTACCTGGTGTACTTCACTATCTAGTGTGCACTACATAGTATACACTACCTAGTGTACACTACCTAGTGTAATTCACCATCTAGAGTACACTACCTAGTGTACTTCACCATCTAATGTGCACTACCTAGTGTGCACTACATAGTGTACTTCACCATCTAGTGTGCACTACCTAGTGTGCACTACATAGTATACACTACCTAGTGTGCACTAAATAGTGTACATTACCTAGTGTACTTCACCATCTAGTGTGCACTACATAGTGTACTTCACCATCTAGTGTGCACTACCTAGTGTGCACTAAATAGTGTACTTCACCATCTAGTGTGCACTATCTAGTGTGCACTACATAGTGTACTTCAACATCTAGTGTGCACTACATAGTGTACTTCACCATCTAGTGTGCACTACCTAGTGTGCACTACATAGTATACACTACCTAGTGTGCACTACATAGTGTACTTCACCCTCTAGTGTGCACTACATAGTGTACTTCACCATCTAATGTGCACTACCTAGTGTGCACTATCTAGTGTACTTCATTATCTAGTGTGCATTACCTAGTGTACTTCACCATCCAGTATGCACTACCTAGTGTGCACTACCTGGTGTACTTCACCATCTAGTGTACACTACCTAGTGTACTTCACCATCTAATGTGCACTACCTAGTGTACTTCATTATCTAGTGTGCATTACCTAGTGTACTTCACCATCCAGTATGCATTACCTAGTGTGCACTACCTGGTGTACTTCACCATCTAGTGTACACTACCTAGTGTACTTCACCACCTAATGTGATCTACCTAGTGTGCACTATCTAGTGTACTTCATTATCTAGTGTGCATTACCTAGTGTACTTCACCATCCAGTGTGCACTATCTACTGCACACTACCTGGTGTACTTCACTATCTAGTGTGCACTACATAGTATACACTACCTAGTGTACACTACCTAGTGTAATTCACCATCTAGAGTACACTACCTAGTGTACTTCACCATCGAATGTGCACTACCTACTGTGCACTACATAGTGTACTTCACCATCTAGTGTGCACTACATAGTGTACTTCACCATCTAGTGTGCACTACCTAGTGTGCACTACATAGTGTACTTCACCATCTAGTGTGCATTACCTAGTGTACTACATAGTGTACTTCACCATCTAGTGTGCACTACCTAGTGTGCACTACATAGTATACACTACCTAGTGTGCACTACATAGTGTACTTCACCCTCTAGTGTGCACTACATAGTGTACTTCACCATGTAGTGTTCATTACCTAGTGTGCACTACATAGTGTACTTCACCATCTAGTGTGCACTACCTAGTGTGCACTACATAGTATACACTACCTAGTGTACTTCACCATCTAGTGTGCACTACCTAGTGTACTTCACCATCTAGTTTGCACTACCTAGTGTGCACTACATAGTGTACTTCACCATCTAGTGTGCACCATCTAGTGTGCACTGCCTAGTGTACTTCACCATCTAGTGTGCACTGCCTAGTGTACTTCACCATCTAGTGTGCACTTCCCAGTGTACTTCACCATCTAGTGTGCACTGCCTAGTGTACTTCACCATCTAGTGTGCACTACCTAGTGTACTTCACCATCTAGTGTACACTTCCTGGTGTACTTCACCATCCAGTGTGCACTATCTACTGCACACTACCTGGTGTACTTCACCATCTAGTGTGCACTACCTAGTGTGCACTACATAGTATACACTACTAGTGTGCACTAAATAGTGTACATTTCCTAGTGTACTTCACCATCTAGTGTGCACTACATAGTGTACTTCACCATCTAGTGTGCACTACCTAGTGTGCACTACATAGTATACACTACCTAGTGTGCACTACATGGTGTACTTCACCCTCTAGTGTGCACTACATAGTGTACTTCACCATCTGATGTGCACTACCTAGTGTGCACTATCTAGTGTACTTCATTATCTAGTGTGCATTACCTAGTGTACTTCACCATCCAGTATGCACTACCTAGTGTGCACTACCTGGTGTACTTCACCATCTAGTGTACACTACCTAGTGTACTTCACCACCTAATGTGCACTACCTAGTGTGCACTATCTAGTGTACTTCATTATCTAGTGTGCATTACCTAGTGTACTTCACCATCCAGTGTGCACTATCTACTGCACACTACCTGGTGTACTTCACTATCTAGTGTGCACTACATAGTATACACTACCTAGTGTACACTACCTAGTGTAATTCACCATCTAGAGTACACTACCTAGTGTACTTCACCATCGAATGTGCACTACCTACTGTGCACTACATAGTGTACTTCACCATCTAGTGTGCACTACATAGTGTACTTCACCATCTAGTGTGCACTACATAGTGTACTTCACCATCTAGTGTGCATTACCTAGTGTACTACATAGTGTACTTCACCATCTAGTGTGCACTACCTAGTGTGCACTACATAGTATACACTACCTAGTGTGCACTACATAGTGTACTTCACCCTCTAGTGTGCACTACATAGTGTGCACTACATAGTATACACTACCTAGTGTACTTCACCATCTAGTGTGCACTACCTAGTGTACTTCTCCATCTAGTTTGCACTACCTAGTGTGCACTACATAGTGTACTTCACCATCTAGTGTGCACTACATAGTGTACTTCACCATCTAGTGTGCACTACCTAGTGTGCACAACATAGTATACACTACCTAGTGTGCACTACATAGTGTACTTCACCATGTAGTGTGCACTACATAGTGTACTTCACCATCTAGTGTGCACTACCTAGTGTGCACAACATAGTATACACTACCTAGTGTGCACTACATAGTGTACTTCACCATGTAGTGTGCACTACCTAGTGTACTTCACCATCTAGTGTACACTACCTAGTGTACTTCACCATCTAATGTGCACTACCTAGTGTGCACTATCTAGTGTACTTCATTATCTAGTGTGCATTACCTAGTGTACTTCACCATCCAGTATGCACTACCTAGTGTGCACTACCTAGTGTACTTCACCATCTAGTGTGCACTATCTAGTGTGCACTACATAGTGTACTTCACCATCTAGTGTGCACTACATAGTGTACTTCACCATCTAGTGTGCACTACCTAGTGTGCACAACATAGTATACACTACCTAGTGTGCAATACATAGTGTACTTCACCATGTAGTTTGCACTACCTAGTGTACTTCACCATCTAGTGTACACTACCTAGTGTACTTCACCATCTAATGTGCACTATCTAGTGTGCACTATCTAGTGTACTTCATTATCTAGTGTGCATTACCTAGTGTACTTCACCATCCAGTATTCACTACCTAGTGTACACTACCTAGTGTACTTCACAATCTAGTGTGCACTACCTAGTGTTCTTCACCATCCAGTATGCACTACCTAGTGTACACTACCTGGTGTACTTCACTAACTAGTGTGCACTACCTAGTGTACTTCACCATCTAGTGTGCACTACATAGTGTACTTCACCATCTAGTGTGCACTACCTAGTGTACTTCACCATCTAGTGTGCACTACATAGTGTACTTCACCATCTAGTGTGCACTACCTGGTGTACTTCACCTAGTATGCACCATCCCAGGGCCAAAGTCTGTCTCCCCATTGAAATTAAGCAGGTAATTTCTAGTGTAATTGAAATCTAGACAGGATATAACGTGAATTGAAGACCATTTTTTGAAACACTTGATTGTTATTAGAGGATGCTTTAGGTAGGCCAGTCTTAGTTGTTTACTCACAGGCCTGTATTGCAGTTGCATGAAAGTGAGACTATTTTGAGGAAAAAACTTGATTGTTATTAGAAGATTTAGTGAGGCCAGCAGGGTGTTTTCATACTAGCAGAATATGTGGGAGAGAAATGCTATAGTTTGAGTACACTGTAATGCAATACAGGTGGTAGCTCATTCTGAGGGAAATTTTGAGCCACCCAGTATTTTCTGCCTCTCCAAAATGGACTTAATAAAAAAGCGTAATTTTTGTATTTGTTCAATCAGGAGATGAAGACATGTTAGGTTACACCATTGCTTATCATTATTTATTCATGTGACGTGCGCCTAGTGTACTTCACTATCTGGTGTACATCACTGTCTAGTTTACTTCACTATCTAGTGTGCAATATCTACTGTACTTTACTATCGAGTGTACTTCAATGTCTAACATTACTTTCAAGTGTACACTATCTAGTATACTTCACTATCTAGTGTGCACCACCCAGTGTATTTCACCTAGTGTGCACCCTCCAGTGTACACTACCTAGTGTGCTTCAACTAGTGTACTTCACCATTTAGTGTACATCACCATATATTGTACACTACCAGTGTACTTCACTGTTACAGTTCAGCTCCCAACTGTAACAAAAAGGATCAGAACGTAGATACGATTGCAAAGATATAAATTTATTACATAGTTCTAGGGAAACCATAATAACATTAAATAGAAAAAACATCTAAACGCCGATCGATCCAATCAAAACCCGAGGAAGACAGGAACAATGAGGTTTTCAGGATAGAGGTGTCCCCCCCCCCCCCCCCCACCACCTCTCTAGTGCGTGAAGGAGCACTTAAATACCCACAGCCCAGGTGTCCACAATCTCACATCACAGATGGACAGTGACGAACAACAATCAGAAGCAAAACACGGCAAGACCGTGACAGCATCTAGTGTACATCACCATCTAGTGTACACTACCATTGTACTTCACCATCTAGTGTACACTACCAATGTACTTGTCTCTCTGTTTATCCCGAGGTTTATCCCGGATCTGGGCCCTGTCCGGATCGGATGGTGGACCTGCCTGGACATGACCAGCTCATCCTGGAGTGTCGGCTGAGCCGTGTCAAATGGTGTCTCCTCTGAATTTGCCTCACCGGCACGACATGCTCAAAACCCGTCTCCGGCACAATAATTCCGATCTTTCATGTATTCATACTCTTGTGTAATCGACGGCCCATCCCATCATTTATTTCCAAATAAATCTGTCTCTTCCGTGATACCCTGAAATTTTGAATATTCCGATCTAATATGATTTCTGACCTGTACGGTTGCCAGAATAATAATCTTACATGGTGTGTTAATAGGCCAGAGGAGAACTGGCACCCCGACTGAGTCTGCTTTCTCCCAAGGTTTATTTTTCTCCATCACGCCCCGATGGAGTTTTGGTTCCTTGCCACTGTCGCCTTTGGCTTGGCTTGCTCAGTTGGGGACACTAAAAATATGATTAAAGTTATTCAACTTATTATACAAATAAAATGTATGAATTAGGTCTTATTTAATTCTATAAACTATAATACTGATCTGCCAACATTGTCTCTCTCTGATAAATTAAAATAAGCTGATAACATCACTGTTTACTCCAGTACGACTGTACAGCCAAATCTAATTCTGCTGCAGTATTGTCCTGTTTGACACTGTGAAGCTGCTTTGACACAATCGTGATTGTAAAAGCGCTATATAAATAAAGTTGATTGATTGATTGATTGATTGATACTTCACCATCTAGTGTACACTACAAGTGTACTTCACCTATTGTACTTCACCATCTAGTGTACACAACCAGTGTACTTCACCTATTGTACTTCACCATCTAGTATATTTCACCATCCAGTGTACACTACCAAGTGTAATTCACCATCCAGTGTACACTACCTAGTGTACTTCACCACCTAGTGTATTTCACCATCTAGTGTACACTACCAGGGTATTTCAACATCTAGTGTACACTACCAGTGTACTTCACCATCTAATGTACACTACCTAGTGTACTTCACCATCGAATGTAAACTACCTAGTGTACTTCACCATCTAATGTAAACTACCTAGTGTACTTCACCATCTAATGTACCTTACCTAGTGTACTTCACCATCTAGTGTACACCACCTAATGTACTTCACCATCTAATGTACACTACCTAGTGTACTTCACCATCTAATGTACACTACCAGTGTACTTCACCATCTTATGTACACTACCTAGTGTACTTCACCATCTAATGTACACTACCAGTGTACTTCACCATCTTATGTACACTACCTAGTGTACTTCACCATCTATCAATCAATCAATCAACTTTATTTATATAGCGCTTTTACAATCACGATTGTGTCAAAGCAGCTTCACAGTGTCAAACAGGATAATATTGCGACAAAATTAGATTTGGCTGTACAGTCGTTCTGGAGAAAACAGTGATGTTATCAGCTTATTTTAATTTATCATATAGCGACAATGTTGGCAGATCAGTATTATAGTTTATAGAATTAAATAAGATAATAATTCATACATTTTATTTGTATAATAAGTTGAGTAACTTTAATCATATTTTTAGTGTCCCCAACTGAGCAAGCCAAGCCAAAGGCGACATCTAGTGTACACTACCTAGTGTACTTCACCATCTTATGTACACTACCTAGTGTACTTCACCATCTAATGTACACTACCAGTGTACTTCACCATCTAATGTACACTACCTAGTGTACTTCACCATCTAATGTAAACTACCTAGTGTACTTCACCCTCTAATGTACCTTACCTAGTGTACTTCACCATCTAGTGTACACCACCTAATGTACTTCACCATCTAGTGTACTTCTCCTAGTGTACTTCACCATCTAATGTAAACTACCTAGTGTACTTCACAATCTAATGTAACTTACCTAGTGTACTTCACCATCTAGTGTACACCACCTAATGTACTTCACCATCTAGTGTACTTCTCCTAGTGTACTTTACCTAGTGTGCACTACCTAGTGTACTTCACAATCTAATGTAACTTACCTAGTGTACTTCACCATCTAGTGTACACCACCTAATGTACTTCACCATCTAGTGTACTTCTCCTAGTGTACTTTACCTAGTGTGCACTACCTAGTCAAGTCAACTTTATTCATATCGCGCTTTTACAGTGATGATTGTTTCAGAGAAGCTCCAGTGTTAAACAGGACAATACTGCAACTAAATTTTGATTTGGCTGTGCAGCCGTTCTGGAGAAAACAGTGATTTTGTCAGCTTTGGCGACAATGTTGGCAGATCAGTATTATAGTTTATAAAAATAATTATACAAATAATTAAGACCTAATGAATTAATTTTATTTGGATATTTAGTTTAATTACTTCAGTCAGTCCCCAACTGAGCAAGCTGTAAAGTTGACAGTGGAAAGGGACCAAAGCTCCCTCAGGGCATGATGGAGGAAAATAAAATCACTACCTCAGAATAAATAAACTGGTAGTTTACTCACAGGCCTGTATTGCAGTTGCATGAAAGTGAGACCTTTTTGGAAAAAATACTTGATTGTTATTGGAAGATTATTTAGTGAGGCCAGTAGGGATGTCTTCACACTAGCGGAATATGTGGGAGAATATCCCTCCCTGGTCCGTCCCTCCCTGATCTTTCCCTTCTGGTCTGTCCCTCCTGGTCTGTCCCTCCTGCCCCCCCTGGTCCGTCCCTCCTGCCCCCCCTGGTCCGTCCCTCCTGCCCCCCCTGGTCTGTCCCTCCTGCCCCCCCTGGTCCGTCCCTCCTGCCCCCCCTGGTCCGTCCCTCCTGCCCCCCCTGGTCCGTCCCTCCTGCCCCCCCTGGTCCGTCCCTCCTGCCCCCCCTTGTCCGTCCCTTCCGTCCCTCCTGCCCCCCCCCGGTCCGTCCCTTCCGTCCCTCCTGCCCCCCCCCGGTCCGTCCCTTCCGTCCCTCCTGCCCCCCCTGGTCCGTCCCTTCCGTCCCTCCTGCCCCCCCCCCCCCCTGGTCCGTCCCTTCCGTCCCTCCTGCCCCCCCTTGTCCGTCCCTTCCGTCCCTCCTGCCCCCCCCCGGTCCGTCCCTTCCGTCCCTCCTGCCCCCCCTGGTCCGTCCATTCCGTCCCTCCTGCCCCCCCCCCCCCCTGGTCCGTCCCTTCCGTCCCTCCTGCCCCCTCTGGTCTGTCCAAGCTTTCTGTACTTCGTTGTACTATCATGATGATGAGAGATTTTAACATGCACTTTGATAATACTACCAGCACTCAATATAATGATTTTAAATCAGTTCTGGATAGTGCTGACCTTGTACAATTTGTTAACTTTCCAAGACATAACAAGGGGCATATCTTAGATCTTGTATGTTGTTCTGGTGTCATGCCTTTTCATTTTACTTCTACTGAATTGCCTATTTCAGTTCACAAGCCTATTTTTTTAATATTTCTATCCCTTTGGCAAATGTTAAACCACAACGCTCTGTCCCATTTCGTAATATAAAACATGTAGACCTTAATGCTTTGGATGAAATGATTGATTATTCTTTAAACCAATGCTGTTCTAATTCCTCTACATCGGATTAGGTTCATAATTATAATAACAGATTTTCTCAAATATGTAATGTTGTGGCTCCTGTGAGAACTCGTACTGTATCTTTTGTAAATGTTTCTCCTTGGTACACTCCTGAACTCCGCCACCTAAAGGCCTTGGGTCGTCGATCGGAGAGACTGTGCAAGAGAACTGGTCTTGAAATACACAAGCAGATGTACTCTGAGCATCTGGTTTTATATAAGGCTGAACTGAAACAAGCAAAATCATCTTTTTATGCAAATACCATTGCCAATGGACAAAGGAACTGAAGAACTTTATTCAGCACTGTTAGCAAACTGTTGAAACCGTACGATACTGCTTCGCTTTCTCCCCAACACTGTATACCCTATTCTAATTTCTTAAATCTAAGATTGACAGTGTACATCACAAGTTACTCAGTTCAGACCTAATGTCTAGTGATGGTCAAAATAAATCTGATCATGTCCGCTGGTCTACAAGCATTTGATCTGATTTTGAGCTGCCTTCAGTTGACTCTATTACTGAGCTGATGTCTTCTTCTTGCTCACTGGATCCTTTACCCACTGCTTTAGTGAAGTCTTGTGTTCATTTAATCTCTCCTATTATTACAGCTATAGTATGTTCTTCATTAACTTCTGCTACTGTTCCTTCATCATTAAAAACAGCCTCAATCACTCCAGTACTCAAAACATCTGGTGCTGATTCTACTGATTTAAATCATTTTAGGCCCATATCTAACCTTCCATTTATTTCTAAAATAATGGAAAGAATATTAGCAACTCAACCCAGCCAACACGTGTACATGGGGCCCACATGGACTAAACATGGGCTACAGGGGTACAGCGTGGGCATGGGCTCAAAATGGGAAATGAGAACATGGGTGGGAAATGGGCTATTCAGTGGTCTAATTCATTCACAGTCAAGACCAGGGCAAACACAGTCAATTCCAGAGGTTGATTACATGGGTAGATAGTACACAAATATGCACCCTTGAAAAAATTGTTTTGTTATTTTGACACTTGAACACAATTAATGCGACTTTAATCTAATCAAAATGTAAAAATTCCAACACAATAGCAATTTTATTTGGTTTATTTTGTGATCACAGAGCAGTGCCATACAGGGACCATTTGAGCTTTTATTATAAAAGTGTACACATTAAGTGAAATATTTCCTTTCTCAAATGTTAATTTTGAATAAATCTTTAATAAATTTTATTTAGGCACAGAACCACTAGTTTCCGATTAGTAATGGCTTTAGAATAATGTTGCAAATAAGTTGGAACATCTTCTGCAGGGTTAGGTTATACTGAGTCATTGTTAATAGGTTACACCGGGATCTTTACTTTATACTTAACACATTTTGTATGTCTCCATCATCAATCACACCAGATTCAACTCATCAGCTCATTAGTAGAGATTTCAAAACCTGAGTGTGTCAGATATAGTGAGCCGTTCAAAATCTGCAGGGCTGGTGGTACGCCAAGACAGGTTTGAAACCATAACCATGACCGAATTTATTTATTTTTATTTTTTAACAATACATCCACTTGTGATTCTTATTAAGTGGGCACTTAAATCTAGTGATGGCCAAATGAGGCTTCCTGAACCACTGAGGCTTTCCAGCCCATTGCTTCACCAAAAGGTTGATTTACCTGAAGCCTCATGGAACAGTGTGCTCCCTAGTGACACCTGCTGTGCAAAGCAATGCATCGCACACAAATCTATTCATCCTGAGCAACCAAATTGTCATAGTGTGGGCACACCCTTTTTCTATTGCCTTTGTATTAATAAAGTATTTTACTCTGCTTGTATTAACCTATGCACACACAACTCACACAAACACACAACTTTGTGTTCAACTATTCAGTAGTTCTTTGGGTTAGTGATGAGTGAATGCCCAGAATGATTGTAAATAAATTATTGTGAGTGCAGTGCTTATGGGACTGGAATTGTGGAACAGCAAACCGCAACAGGGATGGGAAAAGCTTTCCCTAATACAGTCTAGTCTTATAATAATATTAATAATGATAATAATAATAATAATAATAATATATATAATAATAACTGTTGGAGCTATTTTCTTGTTTTGTAATTAAGTTAATAATTAAATTACTTTTTGTTTTATTTTAACTAATTTGCATGATAATTTTATTGATATATATACAGAACGTTAAACTTATTATTTTCATCATTTTGAGCCATATTTTTGGGACTTTTATTTTGATAGTGCTGAGCACCTGTTTTGGATATATTGGTGATTACACTTAGGACGAGCAGGCACTGGGAAAGGTTGTTGGTTTTTTACCAGGGAAAGAGAGGCTGCAGACACCCTTTGTTTGTATGCTTGCTCAAATGGAAATAAACCGCATGAACGGTACGAAAGCCTGGACATTGGATTTATTGTATCCTGCGTAAGAAACGATCTTTAAGTGCCTCAGTGGCCGTTTGATTTCTTGTTTGATTTTAAGTTAAGGACAAATTGCCGCAACACAAAGTAAAAAACCCACCTTAATCTGGACATTCATTGTCAACGGACTTTGTGGAAAGAGGATTCAGGAGTATGTTGTTGAAAAGCACTAGGACGTCGTTGTCTGGAAAGCGGTGGCCTACGGACATCACAGGAAGCCATTCAACAGTCGGTATGTGAAAATGTTTACTTTGAAGCTGTATTGGAAGACGGCCTAGCTATTGGAGCATCAGATTCATTTTTGGAGGTTGAATATTGGAAGGCTTAAAGGGTTTAGAGACTTTGGAGGATGTGTAGCAGTTGTGCAATACCTCAACAGGGACATTCACATCATTCATAGGAAAGCTACGTCATTGAAGTGACTTAATGCAACAAATTGTGTTTTTTTTTTGCTCTATGGAAAACAAATTGTGTGAAAATTGAGCTCAATAGGAATTGTAGGAAAAACCATGTCACAACAATCTGACACATCAAGAGCTAAGAGCGACGTTGCGTCCTCGCACTCTGTAAAAAGAAGTTTCAAGTTCACGGAAAAAGGATTGGCATTTTTTGCAAAAACGTGTCAAGAAAAAAGGTCTTTGAAATGCAAGCAGGCTAAGAGGTACATGGAACAAATTCGTGCCTTAATGGAGTCCACTGACAATGTGAACTCTGTGCAATCTCAGTTGGCAAAATGCATTAACTGTTATGAGGAAGCTAATGACACGCATGAATCCTTCTTGAATTTGAAAATGCCCGAGAGTGAAGTTCAAAGACAAAATGAATATTTTCATACAAAAATGACCATGTTCCGTGATTTCACTGAGGAAGTGGAGAGCTGGTTGTCTAAGGCTGCCCTCCCACACGTACAATCAGTTGATACTGTGGCCGAACATCCTGATAACCAAAGTGTAACTTCTGATGGGATTAGACCTGAAGACAGTGCCTCTAATATCTCATTGGTAAAGGAGAATAATTCCAGATTACCCTCTCAAGTATCAAGAGTATCCTCAACCTCATCTGCAAGGATAAAAGCGGAAGCTGATAAAGCAGCACTTATTGAACGCATGTCTGCATTAAAAAGAAAACACTTGTTAGAAGCCAAAGAAGAGGAATTAAGGAAGGAAAAGGAACAGTTGTCTCTGGAAACTGACCTGGCTGCAGCCAATGCTAAACTCCGGGTGTTGGAAATTAATTCAAAATGTGGTTCAAAAGGATCTGACGGAATGAATTCCTATTTTGAAAGGAACAAACAAGGTACAGGCCGCCTGAATCCGCACGCTGACCATTTAATTCCAGAACAAATTGACATAAAGAATATTCACACTGAATCTCACTCTGAGTCACAGGCTCAGATTGTCAGGCCTAAAAGGTTGGAAAAGAAACAATCAGACACCAGACTTGCAACAGGTGATACACAAACACAAAGGACACAAACGGTTCATGATGCTCAACAAATAGGACGTCTATCCTATTTTAACTCAGCAGGCAATGATAACTCTCAGAATGATATTGTGAGCATTATGCAACGACAGAACGATATTACCACACTGTTGGTTCAGCAAAATTTAGCATCTGCTCTGCCAATGAGAAGTATTCCTGTGTTTGATGGTGACCCTCTTCAGTTTCTAACCTTTATTAGAGCTTTTGAAAATTGTGTGGAAGAAAAGACTGATAATACAAAGGATTGCTTGAGCTTTTTGGAACAGTACACCAGGGGTCAGCCAAGAGATCTGGTGAAAAGTTGTCAGCACTTGCCTCCTCAGCAGGGATACCAAAGAGCAAAATCCCTTCTTGCAGAACATTTTGGCAATGAGCACAAAGTTGCCTCTGCTTATATGGACAAAATTCTTACATGGCCTCTCATTAAGCCAGAGGATGTGAACGCATTGCAATCTTTTTCTCTGTTTCTTAGAGGTTGTTCCAATCTAACACAGCAAGTCATGTATATGAAGGAGTTGGACATGCCATCCAACCTCAGAAGCCTTGTGATGAAATTGCCTTATAAACTAAGAGAAAAGTGGCGAAACGTTGCATGTGATCTGCAGGAGCAAAGTGGAAACAGGGCTGTATTTACTGACCTTGTGACCTTTGTTGAAAAACAAGTGAGAATTATCTCTGACCCTCTGTTTGGTAATATACAGGATTGTCAACATACCAGCTATACTAAAGCCTCCAACGCTGGCCATGCAAAGCAGAGAAGAACTGGAAGCACTTTTGCAACCAGTGTCAGTTCAGTAAAGGAAGAAGATAAGGTCTACAGTGATGATAAGATTAAGTCCTCGTTTGCCCAAAGTAATCTTAAATGTCTACTCTGCCAACAGAACAATCACGCTCTGGATAGATGCTCACGGTTTAAGTTAAATATGCACCGGGACAAGATAAATTTCATAAAGGAAAATGGAATCTGTTTTGGTTGCTTAAAGATTGGTCACATGAGCAAAGACTGTAGGAGTCGTTTGGATTGTAGTGTGTGTCATCAGAAGCACCCATCAGTCCTTCACATTGAGACAAAGGGTACATCAGACAAAGAAGCACAGGATGCTGCGAGCCTTCCACTAAAAGTGTCAACTGGACAACAGACATGTGGTCATATAGGGGCTGGTGAAGAGGATGATGCGGTCTTCTCAATTGTTGCAGTTCAGGTTAAAAGCCAGATGAGTAATACAGTTGTGCAGACTTACGCATTTCTGGATCCTGGGAGTTCAGGTACTTTCTGCACTGTTGATTTGGCAAGGAGACTAGGTCTAAGAGGAAAGCCAGCAAACATTTTATTAAGGACAATGGGTCAGAAGAAGATTGTGAGTACTAATGTTTTGACTGGTTTGGAAGTGTCTGGCATGGATACTGATGATTTTATCAAGTTGCCTAATGTTTTAACTCAAAAGATTATGCCAGTGTCAAAGTTGAACATTCCACGACAAGAGGATGTGGCTAAATGGTCTTACTTGGGGAACATAAAGCTACATGATGTGGATTCAAATGTTGATTTGCTCATTGGAACTGATGCAGCAAAAGTGATGGAACCATGGGAGGTGATCAACAGCCAAGGTGAAGGACCATATGCAGTTCGAACAAGAGTTGGCTGGATAATTAATGGACCACTTCGAGGTGGAAGTGGCAATGGAGTAAAGACTGGCTGCTCTGTTGTTACAACCAATCGTATTTCAGTGGAATATCTGGAGGAAATGCTCATTAAACAATACAACCATGATTTTAATGAAAGAACATCAGAGGAGGGACTGGAAATGTCAAGAGAGGACGTTAAATTCATGAAGATTGTGAGTAGTACAGCAGAATTGAAAAACGGACATTATTGCATTGACCTACCTTTTAGAGAAAAAGATCCTGTCTTACCAAATAATCGCTGTGTTGCTGAACAGCGCCTCCAAAGTTTGAAGAGGAAGTTTGAGAGGAACGATAAGTTTAAGGAGGAGTACACCACATTTCTCGGTGATATGTTGGTTCAGGGCTATGCTGAAGTCGTACCCGTAGACCAACTGGAACAAGTGGATGGAAAAGTCTGGTACATACCCCATCATGGAGTACATCACCCTAGTAAAGGAAAGTTAAGGGTTGTGTTTGACTGTGGAGCTACATATAAAGGAACATCACTAAACTGTCAGCTCTTGCAGGGTCCAGATCTCACCAACTCTCTTATTGGGGTTCTCATTCGGTTCAGGAAAGAACGTGTTGCTGTCATGTCCGACATCCATGCCATGTTTTATCAAGTGCAGGTCCCTGATAAACACATGAACTTTCTTCGCTTTCTTTGGTGGCCTAATGGTGATACTGATCAAGAACCAGTAGAACATCGAATGAAGGTACACTTATTTGGAGCTGTATCGTCCCCAAGTTGCGCAAATTATGCTTTGAGAAGAACTGCAGAGGACCATGCTTCAGATTTTCCAGATGAAGTGATCGGTACAGTTCTTCATAACTTTTACGTGGATGACTGCCTGAAGTCCATAGCCTCAGAAAAAGATGCAATTCAAATTACAAAGGATTTGACTTTGCTCTGTGACAAAGGTGGATTTAGTCTCAGAAAATGGGTGACTAATAGCCGTTCTGTGTTGACGTCAATACCAAGTGACATTAGGGCAACAGAAACGAAAGAACTGGATCTAGATACGGACCAGCTTCCTGTTGAAAGAGCGCTTGGTTTGCAATGGTGCGTTGAGTCTGACAAGTTTAGGTTCAGGACTTCAGTACAGGAACGGCCACATACCAGGAGAGGTATTTTATCTGTGGTCAGCTCAATGTACGATCCATTGGGTTTTTTGGGTCCTTTTATCATGTCAGCTAAGTTAACATTACAGGAACTCTGTAGAAGAAACTTGAAGTGGGATGAACAAATACCCCCTGTCTTCTCTAAACAATGGTCTGACTGGCTAATGGATCTCCAAAAGATCATTGGATTCCAGGTGGATCGCTGCATTAAACCTTCGGATTTTGGAACATCCGTAACAGCACAAATTCATAACTTTTCAGATGCCAGTCAAGTTGGATACGGTACAGTATCGTACCTGAGATGGAAAGATGATCATAAAATACATGTTTCATTTCTTGTAGGAAAAACTAGAGTTACGCCTCTGAAGCCAGTTACCATTCCTCGCCTGGAGCTCGCAGCAGCAGTTTTAGCCGTCCGAATGGATAGAATGCTTCAGAAAGAGTTGCAGTTGCCACTGGAGAGGTCAGTGTTTTGGACAGATAGCACAACTGTTCTCAAGTATATCTGCAATGAAACTAGACGTTTCCATACCTTCGTTGCAAACAGGGTTGCGGTTATTAGAGAAGCCACAGAAGTTGACCAGTGGAAATATGTGGGCTCTAAGATCAATCCTGCCGATGCAGCATCCCGTGGACTGAAAGCAGAGGAATTTCTCACACACCAGAAATTGATTAAAGGTCCAGAGTTCCTCTCTTTGTCAGAGAAGGAGTGGCCAATCACTGATGTGGATTTAGCTGTGATTCCCTCTGGGGACCCAGAGGTCAAGAGAGAAGTAGCTGTGAATGCTGTTGTCAAGCACTTAGAGGATCCTACAGACTATCTCATTAATTACTTCTCATCTTGGAGGAAGCTTAAAACATCTGTTGCCTGGTTTCTCCAGCTTAAAAGAGTTCTTTTGCTCCTGAGCCAAAAGAGAGAAGAGTTAAAATCTGCTGAAAGTGACAGAGACATAGGAGTCAAAGGGGTTGTTGAACAGAAACTTCAGAGCTTTAAAGCCACTCTTGGAGGGAAATCTCTTACTCCAGAAAATTATGTTGAAGCAGAAAAGGCAATACTTTGTTTTGTTCAAAACCGTAGGTTTAAGAGTGAAATCGCCACCCTGAAGAAAGGTTTGGTTAATGTCCCTAAGGACAGTTCATTGTACAAGTTGGATCCTATATTGGAAGGCGACATTCTCAGAGTCGGGGGTCGCCTACACAAGTCTGCATTACCATCAGAGATTAAACATCCTGTTATCCTTTCCAAAGATTTGCATGTTTCCCAACTGATTTTGCGTCACCTCCATCAACAGCTAGGACATGCGGGTAGAAACCACATGCTGAATAAGCTCCGACAGAGATATTGGATAATTAATGCTAACTCTGCTGCACGAAGAATAATTGCAGAATGTACAACGTGTAGACGTTACAGAGGAAGGCTTGGAGAGCAGAAGATGGCAGACTTACCTAAAGAGAGGGTTATGCCAGATAAGGCTCCCTTTACAGATGTGGGAGTTGATTATTTCGGCCCCATAGAAGTTAAAAGAGGAAGAAGCTCTTTAAAAAGGTATGGAGTGCTTTTCACTTGTTTGACCAGTCGGGCAATACATCTGGAAGTGGCATATTCTTTGGAAACGGATTCCTGTATTAATGCTTTGCGGAGATTCATTTGTAGGAGAGGTCCTGTGTTCAGCCTAAGGTCAGACAATGGCACGAATTTCATTGGAGCAAACAAAGAGTTAAAACAAAGTCTTGCTGCTTTGAATAATGCAAAGATCCAAGGTGCTTTGATTCAAGATGGGATTAAGTGGGCCTTTAATACACCTACAGCCTCACATCAAGGCGGTGTTTGGGAGCGTCTGATCCGCTCCGTAAGAAGCATACTCACCTCGGTTCTTGGGCAGCAAGTTTTGGGTGATGAAGGCCTGCAGACCCTGTTTTGTGAGGTAGAGGCTATACTAAACGACAGACCCATTACAAAGGTCTCTGATGACCCTAATGACCTTGAGGCCCTCACACCAAACCATATTCTTTTGCTAAAAGGAAAGCCCATCCTTCCACCAGGACTTTTTGCACCAAGTGACATGTATATCAGGAGAAGATGGAAACAAGTACAGTACATTGCCGAACTTTTCTGGAAAAGATGGACGTTTGAATACTTACTTCTAATGCAGGAAAGACAAAGATGGGCTGTACCAAGAAGAAGTTTCTCTCCTGGGGATATTGTCATCATTGCTGTAGCCACGGCACCGAGAGGATCCTGGATGATGGGCCGAGTTCTGAGTGTTAAGTCCGACTCCAAAGGATTGGTTCGCTCTGTGCTCCTCCAAACTAAGACTAGTGTCTTGGAGAGACCTATAACGAAGATCTGTCTGCTCCTGGAGGCCACAGTGTAGCATCATGGACATGTATTCTTTCTTTTTTCTTCTCTTCTATTTTTCTTCTGTTTTGTTTTCTTTTCCAGATAGCCACGGGAAGAAGATCAGAAGAATTTATATATTATAGTTAGAGCCTAGCTAGATAATAGCTCCGTTACAGGAAGAAAAGTAATTGTGGGTTTACACATTTCACAATTAGGGGCTGGAATGTTGGAGCTATTTTCTTGTTTTGTAATTAAGTTAATAATTAAATTACTTTTTGTTTTATTTTAACTAATTTGCATGATAATTTTATTGATATATATACAGAACGTTAAACTTATTATTTTCATCATTTTGAGCCATATTTTTGGGACTTTTATTTTGATAGTGCTGAGCACCTGTTTTGGATATATTGGTGATTACACTTAGGACGAGCAGGCACTGGGAAAGGTTGTTGGTTTTTTACCAGGGAAAGAGAGGCTGCAGACACCCTTTGTTTGTATGCTTGCTCAAATGGAAATAAACCGCATGAACGGTACGAAAGCCTGGACATTGGATTTATTGTATCCTGCGTAAGAAACGATCTTTAAGTGCCTCAGTGGCCGTTTGATTTCTTGTTTGATTTTAAGTTAATGCGACAAATTGCCGCAACAATAACACTAGGCCTACTACTAAAATATGAGGGGCCGTACAAGCCATAATTCATTCTGGTACTCTCACACACATACATTCTCATTTCACATACACATATCTATTCTATATATATATATATATTATAATTACGTAGTATAGGTATTACAAATAGGCTAATTTACTCTAATAATCTACTGAACTATGTATAATTTACTCTAATAATCTACTAAACTAAGTATAATGTAATATAATATATAATAGCGCTATGATATGATATCGCAACCAACACCTCAACACCAATGCAAATGCCCACTGCAAACCCCACAAGAGCCGCGAGGTTTCGAACCACTTTTATCCGAAAGCGATCCTCAGAATGAAGCAATGACGTATTCAGCAGAAAACGAGGCCTCGTTTGTCATCGTCACGTGATTTTCACGGAAACGATACAAGCCTCGAATCGGGGCTTCATCTGGAACGCCCCTTTTTGCTCGACACGAGCTCCGGAGCCTCGCTTCAGATGTCCCATCACTACTTAAATCTTCACCTTAATGCTTTTGCAGTTTGTGTCGTTTCGTCGCCATCTGTTTTTTTTGGCTGACCCTACAGACCATGTCATCAAGATCAACTGGGTGTGGGGCACCAAAAACCTTTAAATGTGAAAAAGAGAATTTAAAAAAACAAGCAACACAATGGTTGATTACTTTGATATTTTTTCAAAGGGCTGTTGGGCGAGCGATTATGGGGGAGTGAGTGAGGAGCTGCACTGTTTTTATCTTTTTGTTTGTGAAATACATAAACTTTAAGTGTACAGATGTACGTATATAAACTATACAAGTTTTGTCAAATTATGTCTGTCAGGAGCTCGACTTTTTTGTGGTACTTTTGTCAAATAAAGTTGTGACTGTAATTTAGTCGTTTTCAAATTATTCTAAATAACACTTGCATGATAAAGTATAGCATGAGCTACTGGTTTCTGTTGATTAACTTTAACATTTTAGTGTAGTTTAGAGCCGTGGTTTTCAAACCTGTCCTGGAGGACCATCAGCCCTGTGTCTCCCTCATTTATCACACCTGATTCAACTCATCAGCTCATTAGTTGACACTGCAAGAACTAAATTGGTGTGTCGAATAAGGGAGACATACAAAGTTTGCAGGACTGGCGGTCCTCTAGGACAGGTTTGAAAACCACTGGTTTAGAGGATTACCTGTAATGTTTGTATTATGGGGTTCACTATAAGATAACTCATACAGAAACTATGCTAGCCCATCTATATATAGCCATTGTAGCCCATAAGAGCCCTACATAAAACCTATCTGGGTCCAGTCATTAACCCATATGGGCAGACCCATGTAGGCCCCAAGTGGGTGTGACCTGGGTTACCCATATCGGCCTGGCATGAGCCCATCAAGAGACCCATCATCAACCCATCTGGGCCAACCCATGTAGGCCCCAAGTGGGTGCGACCTGGGTTACCCATATCGGCCTGGCATGAGCCCATAAAGAGACCCATCATCAACCCATCTGGGCCAACCCATGTAGGGCCTCCAATGAAACTGAGGACAAAATTAGCTGTGTCCCAGTTGGGTTGCCCAGGTGGGCCCCAGATATCAGCCCATGTGCAACCCCTTTGGGCCCCACATGGGTGTGTTGGCTGGAAACTTGAATCCCATCTGCAAAGTAAGGACCTCTATGAGCACTTTCAGTCCGGTTTTAGATCCAAACATAGCACAGGCCCGCTCTTGTTAAGGTGACAAACGATCTTCTCTTGGCTGCTGATTCTGGTTTTCTGTCTATTCTTATTCTTTTAGATATTAGTGCTGCCTTTGATACCATTAAACTCTCAGTATTACTGGAACGATTGGCTAGCATTGGTATAGCTGATAATGTGCTACTTTGGTTCATTTCTTATTGAAGTGACAGAAGTTTGTTCAGATAAAGAGGGCTCATTCAGAGCCGGTCTCAGTCATTCATGCTGTTCCTCAGGGGTCAGTGTTGGGTCCGCTATTATTTATTATATATATTCTACCGCTTGATCACATGTTTTGATCCTATGGTATTAATTTTCATTTTTATGCTGATGACACACAGGTTTATGTCTCTACAAGGCCTGATGATTTCCGTCCCCCGTCTAATCTTACTAAATGCTTGCAGGATGTGAACATCTGGATGACTAACATTTTTTTTAAAGTTAAATTACCAACTGAGGCCCTTCTTGTTGGTACTAAATCTGTTCTATCCAAAGCCCAATCCTTCAATCTGGCTACTGATAATGTCCGGTGAACTTCTCCACCCAAGAGAAAAGCCTGGGGGTTAAACTTGATGGTTTACTTTCTTTTGGTTCACATTTTTTCATATACGTAACATTGCTAGACTCCGTTCTTCACTCTCTCAACACAACACCGAAGTATTTATTCATGCCTTGGTTACATCCCGGTTTGATTATTGTAATCCTCTTTTATTTGATATTCCTGAAAAACATCTTCACAGATTGCAGTTACTTCAGAATTCAGCAGCCAGGATTGTTACTCACTCACGTTTCTCTGATCATATCACTCCTGTTCTTTTTCAGTTGCACTGGCTTCCTGTCCGTTACCGCGTGCATTACAAAATTATACTCCTTACAAATAAAGCTCTAAATAATTTGGGACCTGACTATCTCTCCGACCTTCTTCCCCTGTATACTCCTGTTCGTTCTCCGAGATCCTCTAAGGCAGAACTATTGTCTGTTCCAAATTTCACGCTGAGCTCTTTTGGTGGTCGGGCTTTCAGTCGTTCAGCTTAAGTAATGGAACTCTCTACCATTACTCATTCGACAGTCGGATTCAATTTCCCAATTTAAAGTTCAGATAAAAACACATCGGTTTAGCTTTTAATGATATGATTGATTGATTGATTGATTGATTGTTTGAATGATTGTTTGAATGATTGATTGATTGATTGATTGATTGATTGATTGATTGATTGATTGTTTGATTGATTGATTGATTGATTGATTGATTGATTGATTGATTGATTGATTGATTGATTGATTGATTGATTGATATCATAGCTACCAAAATCCAGTGTTCTGTATTTTGCGTACGTGAGTTTTTGCTGTCGATGGCTATTGCTGCGCGTTTAGCTAGAATGCCATACAAAACCAACCCATTGGGCCACTGAATCCGCATTAACAACAACAGCTGGGGCAACAGCCTTAGTCCTAATGGGTTGTTATCTTAGCTATCCAAATCCAGTGTTCTGTATTTTGCGTACGTGAGTATTTGTTGTAGCTGGCTATAAAAAATAAATAAAAAAAAACAGTTGTGTACTGTGCTAATTAATTGAGATTTCTTACAGCTCTTACAGGTTGTTGGCTTTGTTTGTTTCGTTGCTTCTATTGCTCTACCCTTTTTTTGTAAGTCGCTTTGGATAAAAGCGTCTGCTAAATGATTAAATGTAAATGTTAAATGTAAATTGATTGATTGATTGTTTGAATGATTGATTGATTGATTGATTGATTGATTGATTGATTGATTGAATGATTGATTGATTGATTGATTGATTGATTGATTGATTGATTGATTGATTGATTGATTGATTGATGTGTAAGTTGTGTTTTGTTTGCTTTATATTTTATTATCTGTTATATCTTGTCTGTACGGTGTCCTTAAGTGTCCTGAAAGGCGCCTTTAAATAAAAGGTATTATTATTATTATTATTATTATTATTATTATTATTATTATTATTATTATTATGCCACTGTGTTATTATGAGGCTATTTTGGGCCTTGTTAGTGGTATTATCTAGCGATTTAATTTGACTTATTCTATGCATTATAAGCTAATCTGTTTTTAGAGCTCAAACTCTTTACATCGCATCCAAGAGAACGATCTACTCGGTGACCATGTGTTAATTACCCCAGGTTCATTTTTCACCGGAGTTTGTCCTTTAAAAGTCACTCTGTGTTGAACCCCACCACATTATAGCACATTTTAGCTGATTTTGGCCATGATTCCGCTATACTTTAGATTAGCAATTGGAGGGGTTTTCACTTTAGGACACCGCTAAAGTCTCTGTCCATAGATTTATTTTTCTCCCTTTTCCGAGCTCCCACAGTATCAGAGTTATCTGTACTGAACCACAATCAGATTTAAAATGAGTCCAAGGGTTAAAATCACTGAAATTGAATTAGAACAGAAAAAAAAAAAAAACATTGAATTGAATAAAGATGAATTCCTTCAATGCAAGTCACTTTGGATACGAGTGTTTGCCAAATGTATAAATGTGAATGCAGAGCCTGTTCATGTGCTTTTCTTTTGGGAATAAATGTGCTTGTCCGGAAATGTTTTGTGTTGTAAATATAATTTATTCTGAAGCAATATTCTCACCAGTGTTCTGTCAGCTTTGGCATATTTAAATCTGCATATTTGTGATATTTTTAATATAAGGGCATTTTCACTAATCTTATTAAATATAGGCTATGCTTCAACTTTCATTTTATTTTCGTAATTGTGATCAATAAATTATAATAAAAATATAAAAAACTGAATAAGACACTACAGGGCTGTTACAAATCAAATTAAATAATTGACACTGGTAAATTACAACTGCATTAAATAATGTTATGAGATTGTTGTCAATATTTTTTTTTTGAATATACAAATAAGAAATGTTGGAGAAAATGTTTAAAAATGAACCTAACCCGCCAGTAGGGGGCGGTAGGTGAGTCTTAATGAGCGAGTCATTGAGTCGATTCGTTGAAACGGCTGATTCGTTCAGGACTGAGGCCAGCGGCGTCCCAATGGGAAGTGTGCATGAAGGCTGAACCGAGGGACTGGGCACAACAAAACCCCTCCAATATTCATCCCAGCAGACCAGTGGAAATATGTCCTGATCCCAGAGGATCCACAGCCTTCCCAGTGTCTCTATGTGCAGCTCATCCGATCCAGCTAGACCACAGCGCCTCCTGCTCAGATCAATGGAAGGGCACATACTAATGCTTTCTTCTGTTTCAGCTGTTCATCTAAATTTCTGTTGATTCTGATGTTAAACTTAAGTTATATTATGATGTAACGAGTACATCAGGTGTTATGGGAAGTGTTCCCGGTTCCGGCTGACCTAGTTAATGCAGCCGAACAATCAGTCAATTGATCTGACTAATGAGAGTTCCCTTTCGAGAGAGGTTCCTCGTATTACGTATGGGAAAAACTCCTTTTCTCGAGAATGTGAAGCAAAACTTTTAATAAAGGTATCTATGTAAAGCGCAGTGAGCTGCACGGCCATAGCCCAGCGCGAGGAGCGCTCTGATTGGCCGGGCTGCGGCAACTGCAGGAACCTATGGTGAGGCGGCTGAGAGGAACGAACCAATGGGGGGCGTTCCAGAAGCCCGCCGAAAAAGGTGCTTATATTTGCATACAGGAGGCTATATAAGACCCTAATTCGCCATAGGTGTCAGATTTTATCTCCTTCAGCGATACCTTCGCTGGTCTCCGGAAGAAGCACCGCCGTTGAAAAGGCACCAGCGGAACCTGCAGCTGAGGACGACGGACTCCCTCTCCGCCTTCTCTGCCGTTCCAGCTACGCCATCCGGCGTTATATATCCTTTAAACTGTGTCTATGTTGAGTGTTATATGTGTTTGTGTGTGTGTTGCCGCTGCAACGCCACTTCTAGAGCTTACAGGCTTGTTCTACTCGAGGACTCTCTCGTTCCGCCGCGTCGTTAAGCGCCGCGGAAAGACGGAGCTCTTCTCACTCTCCCTCTGCTCTCGTCCCGTCGCGCTGAATAGCGCCGCGGAAAGAGAGAATGTTAGAGGACATGAGCACACTCAAGCCGAAGCTCTCTTCACTCTGCCGCCGCCGCGGCTCTTCTTCCGCCGCTGCCACAGAGTTGTTCCCACTCTTCTCTCATTCCGTCGCGCTACAGCAGCGGACAGAGAATACTAGAGTGAATAGGCGAACTCGAGCCTAAGCTCTCGTCACTATACCGTCGCGCTGAGGAGGCGCCGCGGACAGACGGAGTTTTTCCTCAGTCTTCCTCTTCTCTGGTTCAGTCGCGATATCGCCGCGGACAGAGAATACTAGAGTGAAAAAACAAACTCGAGCCGAAGCTCTCGCCGTGCTAGAAGCGCCGCGGACAGAGTTTTTCCTCACGCTTCCAATTCTCTCGTCCTGTCGCTCTATCGCCGCGGACAGAGAATACTAGAGTGAATAAACAAACTCGAGCCGAAGCTCTCGCCGTGCTAGAAGCGCCGCGGACAGAGTTTTACCTCACGCTTCCAATTCTCTCGTCCTGTCGCTCTATCGCCGCGGACAGAGAATACTAGAGTGAATAAACAAACTCGAGCCGAAGCTCTCGCCGTGCTAGAAGCGCCGCGGACAGAGTTTTACCTCACGCTTCCAATTCTCTCGTCCTGTCGCTCTATCGCCGCGGACAGAGAATACTAGAGTGAATAAACAAACTCGAGCCGGAGCTCTCGCCGTGCTAGAAGCGCCGCGGACAGAGTTTTACCTCACGCTTCCAATTCTCTCGTCCTGTCGCTCTATCGCCGCGGACAGAGAATACTAGAGTGAATAAACAAACTCGAGCCGAAGCTCTCGCCGTGCTAGAAGCGCTGCGGACAGAGTTTTACCTCACGCTTCCAATTCTCTCGTCCTGTCGCTCTATCGCCGCGGACAGAGAATACTAGAGTGAATAAACAAACTCGAGCCGGAGCTCTCGCCGTGCTAGAAGCGCTGCGGACAGAGTTTTACCTCACGCTTCCAATTCTCTCGTCCTGTCGCTCTATCGCCGCGGACAGAGAATACTAGAGTGAATAAACAAACTCGAGCCGAAGCTCTCGCCGTGCTAGAAGCGCCGCGGACAGAGTTTTACCTCACGCTTCCAATTCTCTCGTCCTGTCGCTCTATCGCCGCGGACAGAGAATACTAGAGTGAATTAACTAACTCGAGCCGAAGCTCTCGCCGTGCTAGAAGCGCCGCGGACAGAGTTTTTCCTCACGCTTCCAATTCTCTCGTCCTGTCGCTCTATCGCCGCGGACAGAGAATACTAGAGTGAATAAACAAACTCGAGCCGAAGCTCTCGCCGTGCTAGAAGCGCCGCGGACAGAGTTTTTCCTCACGCTTCCAATTCTCTCGTCCTGTCGCTCTATCGCCGCGGACAGAGAATACTAGAGTGAATAAACAAACTCGAGCCGAAGCTCTCGCCGTGCTCATTCTACCGCCGCCGTGCTGAAGCGCTGCGGACAGAGAATACTAGAGTAAGTTAGACGAGCGAGCTCGGGCTGTTGGGTATGTCAAGAACAATGTTGCTGCAGCGCGCGCTTACGCCAAGGAAGTTGTAATGGCTGCCTTGTCATGATAGCGCGCGCCCCTTCCACAGCGCGTTGCTGACTAGAGCGCGGCTTACGTCATAGCACGCGCTCACTGTCAGAGCATAAGGGCGTCGGAAAATGGCTGCCAAGCTAAGCCCTTTTTTCACTCTATCACTTCCAGTCCCCTTTATTCAGGCGGCTGGAAAGGTTTTTACACTGTAGACAAAGTGTCCACTACACAGTGTGCACCCCTACATAAGCACTGTTAATTCAGCCTCACAAAATCACAAATAAATCCCGCCGCGGCCGGATTACACCATATAAAGTCAACTAGCCTTATTGCAGTCAACTAGCCTGTGGTCAAACACGCTTGTCTGCATGCGCGCTTTCAGTCTAGACTAGAGCATAACGGCATTGTGGAATGGCTCACATACCACCCGCACTTCCTTACATTCTCCCAGTTCCCTTAAGTTAAGTGACTGGAGATGAAATATTGCAGTCAACTAGCCTGTGTTAAACACGCTCGTCTGCACACTAATGCTGTGTGCGTTTACCCCTGTGGATTTGCTCACTGGTTTGCACCGTGGGTATTCTACGTAGGTTGTGCGCCACTGCACATTGTTTACACTACACACAAAAGAGCTTTCTATGTAGGAAATGTGCCCACTTTACAGTCTGCACTCCTGCACCCAAGCACTTTTCACAAAGTTCACTCTCGCACACACAATATAAATGTGAGGCGTGCGCCCACTGCAAAGCCTGCACCGCCAAAACTAACACTATCCCCACAGTGTTACAAGCAGTGTTACAGCACAAGCAACCCGGCTAACAGGCCCCTATTACTAAGCGGCCAGCCCCCGAATCTAATTCAACCCCTGGCTTTACGAGCCCAGGCCTGGCAGGCCATTCCTGGTATATAATATTGGGTGTTGAACATATAAAACGAGGTTCTCGCTACAGTTTTGCTCGCAGACCCCGCGATTCAAGCCGTGGTCGAGCCCTCTGTAAGAAGCAGTGTCAGTCACGTGCTTCTCGCTGAGGCATTGAGACTGTTAAAGGAGAGAGCGGCGGAAACAGTACACCCGACGCTAGCGAGTCAGGTTTTTACTGTCGCTAATTCCTCATGCCGAAAATGGGTGGCGGTCTCAGGCCCATTTTCCAGGCATCTGAACAAAGCACTTATGACACGCTCGTTTCAAGGTGCTGACGGTGAAACAAATCCTCGCGCACATTCGCCCCGGGGATTGGGTTTTCTCAATAGATCTGAAAAACGCATACTTCACGTTACGATAACCCCCCACCCCCACTACAGGCCATTCTTGAGATTCGCCTTCGAGGGGCAGGCTTATCAGTACAGTCATTGTCATAGACTCAAGACTTACGGCATAAGAACCACCACGTCTTGATAATGTACATAAAATCGCTAGGGCAGCCGAGATCAGACTCTGTTCACTGCATGGCTAAGCATCTCCTTTTATGGGCAGAGCACAATCTGAGCTCCCTAAGGGCGGCTTACGTGCCAGGTATTCTGAATCAGGGTCCGGACATGTTATCCAGAGGACCCATGTCCCCAGGGGGATGGTCCCTTTACCCGCAAACAATTCAGCTCGCACAGCACACGCTGCCCAATATTTTTTCTGCAAACGCAGGGATGCCCTGGCCCATGTTGGCCCAGACTCCCTCTATATGTTCCCTCCGATCGCGATCCAGCTGCAGCCTGTGCTTTTTAATAGCCCCACTTTGGAAGAACCGCACATGGTTCTCCATACTGTTTCAGCTGTCAGACACAGCCCCATGCCTATTCTGCCAATGAAAGGGAAGGTCTGGCATCCCAATCCCGAGCTGTGGGCCCTCCACGTATGGCCCATCAACGGTATCCGGGAACCTCTCTGACAAGTTATGAACACTATTTCGGAAGCTAGAGCCCCTGCTATCTGGCAGCTCTGCTTTGAAGTGGTCAGTGGTTTTCTAACCAATGTGCTACGCGAAACATCGACGCACACTCATGCGAACTGGCGGAACCGCTCGCTTTCTCCAAGAGCTAATGGATGCGGGTCGTCCCCCCTCCATACTCGGGGTGTGTGTCTCCGCCATAGCAGCTAGCCACGCTCCGATCGCGGCACATTCACTAGGGAAAAGTGATCTTATTGTGTGTTTTCTTAAAGGGGCCAGGAGATTCAGCCCGCCTTGCCCCTACCTCGGTCCCTATTTGGGACCTCGCCATGGTTTTGGAGGCCGTGAAGGGTTCCCCCTCCTAACCACTTCAGAACACGAGCTTGAAGCACATATCACTCAAAACCGTTTTTCTGCTGGCTGTGGCCTCGGTTAACTGAGTGGGTGGCTTACCTGCACTCTCCGTGAGCCCTTCCTGTCTTGAGTTTGGGTCCAGCAACTTCAAGGTTGTGCTCAAACCGAGGCATGGTTTTATGCTGAAAGTGCTATCAACCCCTTCAGTATGCAGGTCTTTGCACTGCTTAACCCGCGTCTCAGAGAGAATAAGACGCAAACCTATTCTGCCCAGTCAGAGCATTGAGATTGTATCTAGAGCGCTCCGCCCCCTTCAGGCAGTCGGATCAGCTCTTCATTGCTTCGGTGGCCGCACTAAAGTTTGTGCTGTCATGAAACAGTCTCTCACACTGGATAATGGATGCAGTCCCACTAGCATATAGGTCCAGGACCTAACCTGTCCTACAGGCATTTAAGCCCACTCCTCTAGAGGCATGGCCTCATCTTGGGCTTGGTCGTGTGACATTTCTTTGGAAGATATCTGTGCGGCGGCAGGCTGGGCCTCTCCGTCCACTTTTATCAGATTCTACAAGTTGGAGGTTCCAGCTCTACAAGCAGGGCTTCTCTCCATCTAGGCTCTATCTTGACCCTGGCAAACAGATTGCCTTACATTTTGGCCTGTACACATTAGTCCTTAAGCACTATTCATTCATCATAAGATCCGACTATGTCCGATCAGCTGTTCAAACGAACCGACTCTTCCGGTTCTTCATTCCCCTTATAAGCCGCCTCTGTCGGTGTCTCGGGGGTTTATAACATGTGCTTTGGGTATACTGGGTCAGTCAGCACACACGGCGCTTTACATTGTGTTCCCATACGTAATACGAGGAACCTCTCTCGAAAGGGAACGTACTCGGTTACTTTCGTAACCTCGGTTCCCTGAGAGAGAGGAACGAGTATTACGTTCCGTGCCGTGTTTATGCTTCTCAGGTATCGCTTCAGTCGATCTTAAAACCTGACACCTATGGCGAATTAGGGTCTTATATAGCCTCCTGTATGCAAATATAAGCACCTTTTTCGGCGGGCTTCTGGAACGCCCCCCATTGGTTCGTTCCTCTCAGCCGCCTCACCATAGGTTCCTGCAGTTGCCGCAGCCCGGCCAATCAGAGCGCTCCTCGCGCTGGGCTATGGCCGTGCAGCTCACTGCGCTTTACATAGATACCTTTATTAAAAGTTTTGCTTCACATTCTCGAGAAAAGGAGTTTTTCCCATACGTAATACTCGTTCCTCTCTCTCAGGGAACCGAGGTTACGAAAGTAACCGAGTACGTTAATAATGTTCTGTGTGTATGCCATAGTAAAGAGATGTGTTTTTAGTCTAGATTTAAACTGACAGAGTGTGTCTGCTTCCCGAACAATGCTAGGAAGACTATTCCAGAGTTTAGGAGCTAAATAGGAAAAGGATCGACCGCCTGCAGTTGATTTAGATATTCTAGGTATGATCAACTGGCCAGAATTTAGAGACCGCAGTAGACGTGATGGAGTATAATGTGTTAAGAGCTCGCTTAAGTACCGGGGAGCTAAACTATTTAGTGCTTTGAGTAATAAGCAGGATTTTAAAATGTCTGTGATGTTTAATAGGGAGCCAGTGCAGTGTTGACAGAACTGGACTAATATCAATCAATCAATCAACTTTATTTATATAGCGCTTTTACAATCACGATTGTGTCAGAGCAGCTTCAGTGTCAAACAGGATAAAATTGTGACAAAATTAGATTTGGCTGCATTTTGGACCAGCTGGAGTTTGTTTATTAAGCGAGCAGGGCAACCACCCAGTAGAGCATTACAATAATCTAGCCTTGAGCTCATGAACGCATCGACTAACTGTTCAGCATTCGGCACTGAGGGCATGTGCCGTAATTTAATATATTTTTAAGATGATAGAATGCGGTTTTACAGATGCTAGAAACGAGGCTTTCAAATGAGAGATCATCATAAGTAACAGCACAGCTCATTGTGATTACTGGATGGGAGAAGCTACAAATAATGTTAGATTTAGGGAAAAACCACAGATCTGGCCGAACTTCGGCTCTAATAAAGTCTGCATCTAACGCCCCTATTTTTTAACTATTAAATAGTTAGTCAGGTAAACATTCCCTAAATCCAACACAAGAGATTTTCTTCTAACAGTTTAAGATGCAGTCTCACGTGTTTGTGTCACCTTTTGATTGGCAGGATATAATCGGCACTGATCATCAGCTGTTTTAAACAACCTGTCCAATGGCCGATAGTGAAAATAATCGCTTTCATCGGCCGATACCGAATCCTGGGCGATAATTCGGTGCAACCTCGCTCTATGACTAAAACCCACTATGCTGACCTCTCTCCCATCAGCCAATCAATGTTCATTATTAGTGTGCTGACATCATCTATAGCAACGAGGTTAACCCTGCCCAAACTCTTATCTTAAGACGTCTCTTTAATCTTCAGTAAAAGCTTTTAAGAGAAAACTCTTAGCTAAGAACATTTACAACTCTTGGTGTCAAGATTAGATGCGGCCCCTGACGCGAGCACCAAAGACCACGGGCTAAAAAACTTTGCATTGACGATTTTCTACGGAGTTTATTAAGTTAAGATAAACTTTGTGCTATAAACACAGTAAAGTATATGACAGACAGAGACAGCAGTAATTCATCACACAGTTGCAATAGATTATTAATACAATGATAATCAAATCAGGTGACCTACTCTATCCTTTATTTACGTGTGGATACAAGTCTTTAAAGTATTTTTGTAACTTTACAAGGTGCAAAAAAACGAAATGATCATAATAATGAAGATCAATAAAGCGTAGTCAGGATATACGGCATAATGAATATAACGGATAATTTAACGTATAAAGATCCTAGATGACTTCCCACTTCAGCCTCTCTTCATTCCTGACAAACATCGAGGAGACGCCACACTGATTAAACTTTATCATACATGATGAAAATACACTATCAAAGCTTTGTAAAAAGATTGCTTGATAGAAAGGTGAAGTGACAAACCTTAATCTTCATCATTTTAATTGGAAGATAAGGCAGAGCAGGTTAATATCAGCAAACATCATTGCTGTTTTCCCAGTATTCCCATTAGGAATGTATTGGGATATGTTTTTGGTGTACAGTCAGAGCACTTGTGGTTTAAGAGTGAATCTGATCTGTGGCTTTTGTTCATTGGTTAGGTCAGAAGTGCCAGTGTTAAGACTTTTCCAGTGTTGGATCGCTTGGAGAAGAGTTAGGAATGTGCAATCCTGAATAAGATGGCCTCAGAACGCAGTGCTGTGGACATAACTCATGAAGAAACACAGAAGGAGGCGGGGCCAGAAGTCTCTCCCTTAGCTCTCATTGGCTGCTGGTACAGTGGGCGGAGCTCTGGCTGGCCTCCAGCACTTCATCTTTGGGTGTCAACCTAAAGCAATAAAAGTAGGTGTTAAAAACTAGGGATGTTAACAACTAATTTCATAACCGTTTAAATGGAAATGTAGTAACCGGCTAGTCTAACCCCGGAGACGGTCTGAATACGCAACCCACTCGCAGGAACCCAATCCAGGAAGAGAAGCATGCTTACCTTAAACCTGAGCGTTAAAGGACAACTCCGGTGAGAAATGACCCTAGAGGTAATTAGCAGATGGTTACAGAGTAGATCGTTCTCTGGGATGCGCTTTCTTGAAAATCGAATGTTAACAGTTTTATCTTTAAAAACAGATTAGCTTATAGTGCTTGTCTATGGGGCACAAGGTAGACACAGGGTGGTAAAATTAAACCGCTAGTTAATACCACTAACAAGGCTCAAAATAGCCTCACACTAACACAGCAGCATAATGAGGGTCCCTACATGCAACCCGAAGCATTGAGAACTTGTTAGAGTACAAACAGTTTAATAAGAAGATACGTTGTAAACAGTCCCTTACGCGTTCACGGACAGGCACCGTCTCGAAAAACAGTCTCGATGAATCGATCTACGAGCGCTGTTCTAAGTGAGCTGGTCGATAGGAATTAAGTTTTTGAAATCTAATTACATGGACTTTTTTTTTTCTCTCTCTCTCTCTGTTGTGTTCAGTGTTTTCTTCCGGAAACAACGGACCATATGAGATTCCAAGTCACAGTTCATCACTTAGCAGAGCTCTCGTCGCTCGATGAGTCGAGACTGTTTTCCAAGATGGCGCCTGTCCGTGAACGCGTAAGGCACTATGTCTATAAAGTGTCTTCTTATTAAACTGTTTGTACTCTTACAAAGTTCTCAATGCTTCGGTTTGCATGTAGGGACCCTCATTATGCTGCTGTGTTAGTGTGAGGCTATGTTGAGCCTTGTTAGTGGTGTTAACTAGCGATTTAATTTCACTACCCTGTGCCCCATAGACTAGTGTTATAAGCTAATCTGTTTTTAGAAATAAAACTCTTTACATTCGAGTTCCATGAAAACGCATCCCAGAGAACGATCTACTCGCTGACCATCTGTTAATCACCCCTAGGGTCATTTCTCACCGGAGTTGGCCTTTAACGGTAGGGGTGGGCGATATAGCCTCAAAATTATATCACGATATTTCAAGAATATTTGCGATAAATAATATTCATGGCGATATATAAAAAAAAAAATTGGAATAAAGTTTTGCTGGTTATTGCAGCTGGTAGGCAGTAGCATTTATTATAGCAAACAAAATGAAGGACAATGTCCAGCCTTTTCCAAAGAGCTACTGTCACTGAGGAGAGAATATTTAATCTGAAGCGTAAATGTTAAGTATAAAGTATAATAATATTCAAGTATAATTCAGTGTAATATGAACCTGTGTGCGCTGATCCGACCGGAGCCCATGCGCTCAGAGGAACCCGGCAGATCACACGCACTGTGGTTGTGCGTTGCTGTGGAGACAGGCGTGTGTTCATGGTTGCTGGTGACAGGCGTGTGCATGCCTGTGCTGGTGCCCATGGACTTCGACATGACCTTCAGCTTGTGTGAGGAACTCTTGCAGTGTTTGGCCTTCTGCATGCGGCTGTTGTGCTTGAGGAAAAACTCACAGGACTCCTGCAGGACACGCCGACTCTCACTGATGGGGCTGGAGCACACACACACACACACACACACGCGCACAAAAACACACACACGGTTTTAGACAGGTAGGCATGCAAACATCTGCTTTCTCTAGAGATGTAATGACACTGTATATATGTTCACTATATTAGCCTATATATTCACTATATTAGCCTATATATTCACTATATTAGCCTATATATTCACTATATTAGCCTATATATTCACTATATTAGCCTATATGTTCACTATATTAGCCTATATGTTCACTATATTAGCCTATATATTCACTATATTAGCCTATATATTCACTATATTAGCCTATATATTCACTATATTAACCTATATATTCACTATATTAGCCTATATGTTCACTATATTAGCCTATATATTCACTATATTAGCCTATATGTTCACTATATTAGCCTATATATTCACTATATTAGCCTATATGTTCACTATATTAGCCTATATATTCACTATATCAGCCTATATATTCACTATATTAGCCTATATATTCACTATATTAGCCTATATATTCACTATATTAGCCTATATATTCACTATATTAGCCTATATATTCACTATATTAGCCTATATGTTCACTATATTAGCCTATATATTCACTATATTAGCCTATATGTTCACTATATTAGCCTATATATTCACTATATTAGCCTATATATTCACTATATTAGCCTATATATTCACTATATTAGCCTATATATTCACTATATTAGCCTATATGTTCACTATATTAGCCTATATGTTCACTATATTAGCCTATATATTCACTATATTAGCCTATATGTTCACTATATTAGCCTATATATTCACTATATTAGCCTATATATTCACTATATTAGCCTATATATTCACTATATTAGCCTATATATTCACTATATTAGCCTATATATTCACTATATTAACCTATATATTCACTATATTAGCCTATATATTCACTATATTAGCCTATATATTCACTATATTAGCCTATATATTCACTATATTAACCTATATATTCACTATATTAGCCTATATATTCACTATATTAACCTATATATTCACTATATTAGCCTATATATTCACTATATTAGCCTATATATTCACTATATTAGCCTATATATTCACTATATTAACCTATATATTCACTATATTAGCCTATATATTCACTATATTAGCCTATATATTCACTATATTAACCTATATATTCACTATATTAGCCTATATATTCACTATATTAGCCTATATATTCATCATATCAGCCTATATATTCACTATATTAGCCTATATATTCACTATATTAGCCCATATATTTACTATATTAGCCTATATATTCACTATATTAGCCCATATATTCACTATTTTAGCCTATATATTCATTTTACTAGCCTATATACTCATTATATTAGGGGAATATTTGTGTTTCCTGATAATATAAAAATAATATTTAAATAATAATTTAAAAAAAATCTTTATTTTGGCTTAAAATATCACAATACATATCGTATGGCCAGTTTATTATCATATATTGACGAGTGTGTCATCACACCCCTAACACCTCCACATCACACCGGACTGTGCAAACAACTGTCCATGTTAATTCATTTCTTATTTTTCTCTTTAAATGATATTGGATGAGGTGCCAGCTTAGCCTCACTCTTTCCTGCGCGTTCTCTTGAAAAAGGATGCCCACTCCGAGCAGGTTTTGCGGCTGCTGACCCAGAACACCGCTGATATTCCCACCACCAGAGTCATCAGATACTTGATGAGGAAGAGGGAGAGCTCAGGCCGCTCCGCATCAGAGCTCTACAACAAACAGGCCAGAGAATAAACCAGGGATGAACTCCCATACCTCACACACAAACTCACATACACTCTCACACACACACTCTCACACACACACTCTCACACACTCTCACACACTCAGAGCTGACTGTGTGATGGGGCCTATAGAAAGGACTAGAGCTCACTGTGTGATGGAGCCTATAGAAAGGGCTAGAGCTCACTGTGTGATGAGGCCTATAGAAAGGGCTAGAGCTGACTGAGTGATGGGGCCTATAGAAAGGGCTAGAGCTGACTGAGTGATGGAGCCTATAGAAAGGGCTAGAGCTGACTGAGTGATGGGGCCTATAGAAAGGGCTAGAGCTGACTGAGTGATGGGGCCTATAGAAAGGGCTAGAGCTGACTGTGTGATGGAGCCTATAGAAAGGACTAGAGCTCACTGTGTGATGGAGCCTATAGAAAGGGCTAGAGCTGACTGAGTGATGGGGCCTATAGAAAGGGCTAGAGCTGACTGAGTGATGAGGCCTATAGAAAGGCCTAGAGCTCACTGTGTGATGAGCCTATAGAAAGGGCTAGAGCTGACTGTGTGATGGAGCCTATAGAAAGGGCTAGAGCTCACTGTGTGATGGGGCCTATAGAAAGGGCTAGAGCTGACTGTGTGATGGAGCCTATAGAAAGGACTAGAGCTCACTGTGTGATGGAGCCTATAGAAAGGGCTAGAGCTCACTGTGTGATGAGCCTATAGAAAGGGCTAGAGCTGACTGAGTGATGGAGCCTATAGAAAGGGCTAGAGCTGACTGAGTGATGGAGCCTATAGAAAGGGCTAGAGCTGACTGTGTGATGAGCCTATAGAAAGGGCTAGAGCTCACTGTGTGATGAGCCTATAGAAAGGGCTAGAGCTGACTGTGTGATGGAGCCTATAGAAAGGGCTAGAGGTGACTGTGTGATGGGGCCTATAGAAAGGGCTAGAGCTGACTGTGTGATGGGGCCTATAGAAAGGGCTAGAGGTGACTGTGTGATGGGGCCTATAGAAAGGGCTAGAGCTCACTGTGTGATGGGGCCTATAGAAAGGGCTAGAGCTGACTGTGTGATGGGGCCTATAGAAAGGGCTAGAGCTGACTGTGTGATGGGGCCTATAGAAAGGGCTAGAGCTGACTGTGTGATGGGGCCTATAGAAAGGGCTAGAGCTGACTGTGTGATGAGGCCTATAGAAAGGGCTAGAGCTGACTGAGTGATGGGGCCTATAGAAAGGGCTAGAGCTGACTGTGTGATGAGGCCTATAGAAAGGGCTAGAGCTGACTGAGTGATGGGGCCTATAGAAAGGGCTAGAGCTGACTGAGTGATGGGGCCTATAGAAAGGGCTAGAGCTGACTGTGTGATGAGGCCTATAGAAAGGGCTAGAGCTGACTGAGTGATGGGGCCTATAGAAAGGGCTAGAGCTGACTGTGTGATGAGCTTATAGAAAGGGCTAGACCTGACTGAGTGATGAGGCCTATAGAAAGGGCTAGAGCTGACTGTGTGATGAGCCTATAGAAAGGGCTAGAGCTGACTGAGTGATGGGGCCTATAGAAAGGGCTAGAGCTGACTGTGTGATGGAGCCTATAGAAAGGGCTAGAGCTGACTGAGTGATGGGGCCTATAGAAAGGGCTAGAGCTGACTGTGTGATGGAGCCTATAGAAAGGACTAGAGCTCACTGTGTGATGGGGCCTATAGAAAGGGCTAGAGCTCACTGTGTGATGAGCCTATAGAAAGGGCTAGAGCTGACTGTGTGATGGAGCCTATAGAAAGGGCTAGAGCTCACTGTGTGATGGGGCCTATAGAAAGGGCTAGAGCTGACTGTGTGATGCAGCCTATAGAAAGGACTAGAGCTCACTGTGTGATGGAGCCTATAGAAAGGGCTAGAGCTCACTGTGTGATGAGCCTATAGAAAGGGCTAGAGCTGACTGAGTGATGGAGCCTATAGAAAGGGCTAGAGCTGACTGAGTGATGGAGCCTATAGAAAGGGCTAGAGCTGACTGTGTGATGAGCCTATAGAAAGGACTAGAGGTGACTGTGTGATGAGGCCTATAGAAAGGACTAGAGCTCACTGTGTGATGGGGCCTATAGAAAGGGCTAGAGCTGACTGTGTGATGGGGCCTATAGAAAGGGCTAGAGGTGACTGTGTGATGGGACCTATAGAAAGGGCTAGAGCTCACTGTGTGATGGGGCCTATAGAAAGGGCTAGAGCTGACTGTGTGATGGGGCCTATAGAAAGGGCTAGAGCTGACTGTGTGATGGGGCCTATAGAAAGGGCTAGAGCTCACTGTGTGATGGGGCCTATAGAAAGGGCTAGAGCTGACTGTGTGATGAGCCTATAGAAAGGACTAGAGGTGACTGTGTGATGAGGCCTATAGAAAGGACTAGAGCTCACTGTGTGATGGGGCCTATAGAAAGGGCTAGAGCTGACTGTGTGATGGGGCCTATAGAAAGGGCTAGAGCTGACTGTGTGATGGGGCCTATAGAAAGGGCTAGAGGTGACTGTGTGATGGGGCCTATAGAAAGGGCTAGAGCTCACTGTGTGATGGGGCCTATAGAAAGGGCTAGAGCTGACTGTGTGATGGGGCCTATAGAAAGGGCTAGAGCTGACTGTGTGATGGGGCCTATAGAAAGGGCTAGAGCTGACTGTGTGATGGAGTCTATAGAAAGGGCTAGAGCTGACTGTGTGATGGAGCCTATAGAAAGGGCTAGAGCTGACTGTGTGATGGAGCCTATAGAAAGGGCTAGAGCTGACTGAGTGATGGAGTCTATAGAAAGGGCTAGAGCTGACTGAGTGATGGGGCCTATAGAAAGGGCTAGAGCTGACTGAGTGATGGGGCCTATAGAAAGGGCTAGAGCTGACTGTGTGATGAGGCCTATAGAAAGGGCTAGAGCTGACTGAGTGATGGGGCCTATAGAAAGGGCTAGAGCTGACTGTGTGATGAGCTTATAGAAAGGGCTAGACCTGACTGAGTGATGAGGCCTATAGAAAGGGCTAGAGCTGACTGTGTGATGAGCCTATAGAAAGGGCTAGAGCTGACTGAGTGATGGGGCCTATAGAAAGGGCTAGAGCTGACTGTGTGATGGAGCCTATAGAAAGGGCTAGAGCTGACTGAGTGATGGGGCCTATAGAAAGGGCTAGAGCTGACTGTGTGATGGAGCCTATAGAAAGGACTAGAGCTCACTGTGTGATGGGGCCTATAGAAAGGGCTAGAGCTCACTGTGTGATGAGCCTATAGAAAGGGCTAGAGCTGACTGTGTGATGGAGCCTATAGAAAGGGCTAGAGCTCACTGTGTGATGGGGCCTATAGAAAGGGCTAGAGCTGACTGTGTGATGCAGCCTATAGAAAGGACTAGAGCTCACTGTGTGATGGAGCCTATAGAAAGGGCTAGAGCTCACTGTGTGATGAGCCTATAGAAAGGGCTAGAGCTGACTGAGTGATGGAGCCTATAGAAAGGGCTAGAGCTGACTGAGTGATGGAGCCTATAGAAAGGGCTAGAGCTGACTGTGTGATGAGCCTATAGAAAGGACTAGAGGTGACTGTGTGATGAGGCCTATAGAAAGGACTAGAGCTCACTGTGTGATGGGGCCTATAGAAAGGGCTAGAGCTGACTGTGTGATGGGGCCTATAGAAAGGGCTAGAGGTGACTGTGTGATGGGACCTATAGAAAGGGCTAGAGCTCACTGTGTGATGGGGCCTATAGAAAGGGCTAGAGCTGACTGTGTGATGGGGCCTATAGAAAGGGCTAGAGCTGACTGTGTGATGGGGCCTATAGAAAGGGCTAGAGCTCACTGTGTGATGGGGCCTATAGAAAGGGCTAGAGCTGACTGTGTGATGAGCCTATAGAAAGGACTAGAGGTGACTGTGTGATGAGGCCTATAGAAAGGACTAGAGCTCACTGTGTGATGGGGCCTATAGAAAGGGCTAGAGCTGACTGTGTGATGGGGCCTATAGAAAGGGCTAGAGGTGACTGTGTGATGGGGCCTATAGAAAGGGCTAGAGGTGACTGTGTGATGGGGCCTATAGAAAGGGCTAGAGCTGACTGTGTGATGGGGCCTATAGAAAGGGCTAGAGCTGACTGTGTGATGGGGCCTATAGAAAGGGCTAGAGCTGACTGTGTGATGGAGTCTATAGAAAGGGCTAGAGCTGACTGTGTGATGGAGCCTATAGAAAGGGCTAGAGCTGACTGTGTGATGGAGCCTATAGAAAGGGCTAGAGCTGACTGAGTGATGGAGTCTATAGAAAGGGCTAGAGCTCACTGTGTGATGGAGCCTATAGAAAGGGCTAGAGCTGACTGTGTGATGGGGCCTATAGAAAGGGCTAGAGCTGACTGAGTGATGGGCCTATAGAAAGGGCTAGAGCTGACTGTGTGATGGGGCCTATAGAAAGGGCTAGAGCTGACAGTGTGATGGAGCCTATAGAAAGGGCTAGAGCTGACTGTGTGATGGGGCCTATAGAAAGGGCTAAAGGTGTCTGTGTGATGGGGCCTATAGAAAGGACTAGAGCTGACTGAGTGATGGAGTCTATAGAAAGGGCTAGAGCTCACTGTGTGATGGAGCCTATAGAAAGGGCTAGAGCTGACTGTGTGATGGGGCCTGTAGAAAGGGCTAGAGCTGACTGTGTGATGGGGCCTATAGAAAGGGCTAGAGCTGACTGTGTGATGGGGCCTATAGAAAGGGCTAGAGCTGACAGTGTGATGGAGCCTATAGAAAGGACTAGAGCTGACTGTGTGATGGAGCCTATAGAAAGGGCTAGAGGTGACTGTGTGATGAGCCTATAGAAAGGACTAGAGGTGACTGTGTGATGAGGCCTATAGAAAGGACTAGAGCTGACTGTGTGATGGAGCCTATAGAAAGGGCTAGAGCTGACTGTGTGATGAGCCTATAGAAAGGGCTAGAGGTGACTGTGTGATGGGGCCTATAGAAAGGGCTAGAGCTGACTGTGTGATGGGGCCTATAGAAAGGGCTAGAGCTGACAGTGTGATGGAGCCTATAGAAAGGACTAGAGCTGACTGTGTGATGGAGCCTATAGAAAGGGCTAGAGGTGACTGTGTGATGAGCCTATAGAAAGGACTAGAGGTGACTGTGTGATGAGGCCTATAGAAAGGACTAGAGCTGACTGTGTGATGGAGCCTATAGAAAGGGCTAGAGCTGACTGTGTGATGAGCCTATAGAAAGGGCTAGAGGTGACTGTGTGATGGGGCCTATAGAAAGGGCTAGAGCTCACTGTGTGATGGAGCCTATAGAAAGGGCTAGAGCTGACTGTGTGATGGAGCCTATAGAAAGGGCTAGAGCTGACTGTGTGATGGGGCCTATAGAAAGGGCTAGAGCTCACTGTGTGATGGAGCCTATAGAAAGGACTACAGCTCACTGTGTGATGAGGCCTATAGAAAGGACTAGAGCTCACTGTGTGATGGGGCCTATAGAAAGGGCTAGAGCTGACTGTGTGATGGGGCCTATGGAAGGGGCTAGAGCTGACTGTGTGATGGAGCCTATAGAAAGGGCTAGAGCTGACTGTGTGATGGGGCCTATAGAAAGGGCTAGAGCTCACTGTGTGATGGAGCCTATAGAAAGGACTACAGCTCACTGTGTGATGGAGCCTATAGAAAGTGCCAGAGCTGACTGTGTGATGGGGCCTATAGAAAGGGCTAGAGCTGACTGTGTGATGGGGCCTATAGAAAGGGCTAGAGCTCACTGTGTGATGGAGCCTATAGAAAGGGCTAGAGCTCACTGTGTGATGGAGCCTATAGAAAGGGCTAGAGCTGACTGTGATGGGGCCTATAGAAAGGGCTGGAGCTGACTGTGATGGGGCCTATAGAAAGGGCTAGAGCTCACTGTGTGATGGAGCCTATAGAAAGGGCTAGAGCTGACTGTGTGATGGGGCCTATAGAAAGGGCTAGAGGTGACTGTGATGGGGCCTATAGAAAGGGCTAGAGCTGACTGTGTGATGGGGCCTATAGAAAGGGCTAGAGCTCACTGTGTGATGGAGCCTATAGAAAGGGCTAGAGCTGACTGTGTGATGGGGCCTATAGAAAGGGCTAGAGCTCACTGTGTGATGGAGCCTATAGAAAGGGCTAGAGCTGACTGTGTGATGGGGCCTATAGAAAGGGCTAGAGCTCACTGTGTGATGGAGCCTATAGAAAGGGCTAGAGCTGACTGTGTGATGGGGCCTATAGAAAGGGCTAGAGCTCACTGTGTGATGGAGCCTATAGAAAGGGCTAGAGCTCACTGTGTGATGGGGCCTATAGAAAGGGCTAGAGCTCACTGTGTGATGGGGCGTATAGAAAGGGCTAGAGCTGACTGTGTGATGGAGCCTATAAAAAGAGCTGGAGCTGACTGTGTGATGGGGCCTATAGAAAGGGCTAGAGCTGACTGAGTGATGGGGCCTAAAGAAAGGGCTAGAGCTGACTGTGTGATGGAGCCTATAGAAAGAGCTGGAGCTGATTGTGTGATGGAGCCTATAGAAAGAGCTGGAGCTGACTGTGTGATGGAGCCTATAAAAAGGGCTGGAGCTCACTGTGTGATGGGGCCTATAGAAAGGACTAGAGCTCACTGTGTGATGGAGCCTGTAGGAAGGGCTGGAGCTGACTGAGTGATGGGGCCTATAGAAAGGGCTAGAGCTGACTGTGTGATGGAGCCTGTAGGAAGGGCTAGAGCTCACTGTGTGATGGGGCCTGTAGAAAGGGCTAGATCTGACTGTGTGATGGGGCCTATAGAAAGGGCTAGAGCTCACTGTGTGATGGGGCCTATAGAAAGGGCTAGAGCTCACTGTGTGATGGAGCCTATAGAAAGGGCTGGAGCTGACTGTGTGATGGAGCCTATAGAAAGGGCTGGAGCTCACTCTGTGATGGAGCCTGTAGGAAGGGCTGGAGCTGACTGTGTGATGGAGCCTGTAGGAAGGGCTGGAGCTGACTGTGTGATGGAGCCTGTAGGAAGGGCTGGAGCTGACTGTGTGATGGAGCCTATAGAAAGGGCTGGAGCTGACTGTGTGATGGAGCCTGTAGGAAGGGCTGGAGCTGACTGTGTGATGGAGCCTATAGAAAGGGCTGGAGCTGACTGTGTTATGGAGCCTTTAGAAAGGACTAGAGCTCACTGTGTGATGGAGCCTATAGAAAGGGCTAGAGCTCACTGTGTGATGGAGCCTATAGAAAGGACTAGAGCTCACTGTGTGATGGAGCCTATAGAAAGGACTAGAGCTCACTGTGTGATGGAGCCTTTAGAAAGGACTAGAGCTCACTGTGTGATGGAGCCTATAGAAAGGGCTAGAGCTGACTGAGTGATGGAGTCTATAGAAAGGGCTAGAGCTCACTGTGTGATGGAGTCTATAGAAAGGGCTAGAGCTCACTGTGTGATGGAGTCTATAGAAAGGGCTAGAGCTCACTGTGTGATGGAGTCTATAGAAAGGGCTAGAGCTCACTGTGTGATGGAGTCTATAGAAAGGGCTAGAGCTCACTGTGTGATGGAGTCTATAGAAAGGGCTAGAGCTCACTGTGTGATGAGCCTATAGAAAGGGCTAGAGCTGACTGTGTGATGGAGCCTATAGAAAGGGCTAGAGCTCACTGTGTGATGAGCCTATAGAAAGGGCTAGAGCTGACTGTGTGATGGAGCCTATAAAAAGGGCTAGAGCGGAAAAATGAAATGAATGTAATGAATGAAATGAAGAAACCCCTGTATCTGGTGGGCCGTATATGAAGCTCAGGTGGGGTTAGGGTGAGCTCTCTTACCTGGCTGGGGCAGGGGATGCTGTACTCCTGGCAGTGCCGGCGGATCCAGCTGTTCTCCCAGGTGTGTCGCCAGGCCTGCTCGTACAGGTAACAGCAGAGCAGGGTCAGCAGAGGTAGCAGGTACAGGCCGCTGAACACCCCGATGCGGATCATGAACTTCTTCAGCTTCTCCTGGTTCTGCTCGTCATGCTGGATCACCTGCCGCACGCGGTTCAGAGAGACGATGCCTCCGAGCAGCAGAGCCAGGCCCAGCAGTACCGCGAGGGCTAGCGGAGCCACGACGAACCAGCGAAGAGTCTGCAGATCATACAGCCCCACGAAGCACACTCCGCTCAGGCCGTCGCCCTCCACCTTCCCCAGGGTGAGGAGAACCACAGTCAGGGCCCCGGGGACGCCCCAGCCCGCCACATGGAACCACACCGCACGCTGCTCTATGGCCTCGCAGCTCCACTTCGGCCCCGCGGCCAGGAACCAGGTGAGGGTGAGGCTGAGCCACCACAGCAGGCCGGCGGTGGAGGAGAAGTAGAGCAGCATGAAGAGCAGCGAGCACAGCCGGCTCTGAGCCCCAATTACGGCTGTGGCCTCTCGGCCCGGCTCGCTCGGCTTCAGGCAGGCTGCCTCCTCATCCAGCAGGAAGCCCAGCAGATAGGCCAGCGAGACGCAGCTGTAGCACAGCGAGCAGAAGACGATGGGCCGTTCGGGGTAACGGAAGCGAGACACGTCCAGCAGGAAGGTCAGCGAGGTGAAGACGGAGGCACAGAGGCACACTGCAGAGCTCACCCCGATGAAGAGCTTAGCCAGACGGGCCTCCTGCGGCTCCAGGAACATGCTAGCGCAGGGCGGAGCACAGTCTGGAGCCCCGAGGAAAGAGCCCGAACCCGGCCGAGTCTTCAGCTGCAGCGGGCACCAGAAGCCCAGGTCCCGATCCGATGACACAGCACTGCTGGTGCTCACTTCTGCCACAGCAGCATCTGGAGGGACGCGGCACGAATCCAGCCTACGGCACAGACAACAGCAAACTATCAACACACACACACACAAAGGAACGCGGCACGACTCCAGCCTACGGTACAGACAACAGCAGACTATCAACACACACACAGGAACACCACACAACTGCAGCCTATGGCACAGACAACAGCAAACTATCCTTATCAGCTCTAAACTACAGCGACCTGTTGCACAAAACACACACAAACACACAGAGGAACGCGGCACAACTCCAGCCTACAGCACAGACAACAGCAAAATATCCTTATCAGCTCTAAACTACAGCGGCCTGTTGCAGAAAACACACACACAGGGGTCAGGGTCAAAGTTAGGGTCAGAGTTAGGGTCAGGGTTAGGGTTAAGGTCAGATTCAGGGGTCAGGGTTAGGATCAAGGTCAGAGTTAGAGTCAGGAGTCAGGGTTAGAAGTCAGATTCAGGGTTAGGGTCAGGTCATGTTAGATTCAGGGGTCAGGGTTAGGGTCAAGGTCAGAGTAAGGGTCAGTGTTAGGGCCAGGGTTAGAGTCAGAGGTCACAGTTATGATCAGGGGTCATAGTTAGGGTCAGGGTCTCACCGGTCGCACTGCAGCTGAGATGGCCAGCTGATCCCGAAGGTCAGCATGTCCGTGCTGCATTCGCTCCGCACACGCTCACACCTCTCTTTACACGGATGCAGCACACGCGTGTGATCGCGACACTCTGGGACAAAGGCCTGGCACAGGAACAGATGCACATCAGGAGAGCAGCGCAGGCTGACCAGCGGCATGAAGACCTGCACACACACACACAGATGAACATATACACACTCTCGACACCTGGTGTTATTATTACATTGGTTTGGGACAGTTGTTGATCAATGAAGAGAGAACAGGAATAGTTTAGTTTAATTATGTTTATAATATCTGCTGATGAAGAGAGAACAGGGATAGTTTAGATTAATTACGGTTATAATATCTGCAGATGAAGAGAGAACAGGGATAGTTTAGATTAATTACGGTTATAATACCTGCAGATGAAGAGAGAACAGGGATAGTTTAGATTAATTACGGTTATAATACCTGCTGATGAAGAGAGAACAGGGATAGTTTAGTTTAATTACGGTTATAATATCTGCAGATGAAGAGAGAACAGGGATAGTTTAGTTTAATTACGGTTATAATATCTGCAGATGAAGAGAGAACAGGGATAGTTTAGATTAATTACGGTTATAATACCTGCAGATGAAGAGAGAACAGGGATAGTTTAGTTTAATTACGTTATAATATCTGCAGATGAAGAGAGATCAGGGATAGTTTAGTTTAATTACGGTTATAATATCTGCTGATGAAGAGAGAACAGGGATAGTTTAGATTAATTACGGTTATAATACCTGCTGATGAAGAGAGAACAGGGATAGTTTAGTTTAATTACGGTTATAATATCTGCTGATGAAGAGAGAACAGGGATAGTTTAGATTAATTACGGTTATAATACCTGCTGATGAAGAGAGAACAGGGATAGTTTAGTTTAATTACGGTTATAATACCTGCAGATGAAGAGAGAACAGGGATAGTTTAGATTAATTACGGTTATAATACCTGCAGATGAAGAGAGAACAGGGATAGTTTAGATTAATTACGGTTATAATATCTGCAGATGAAGAGAGAACAGGGATAGTTTAGATTAATTACGGTTATAATATCTGCAGATGAAGAGAGAACAGGGATAGTTTAGTTTAATTACGGTTATAATATCTGCTGATGAAGAGAGAACAGGGATAGTTTAGTTTAATTACGTTATAATATCTGCAGATGAAGAGAGATCAGGGATAGTTTAGTTTAATTACGGTTATAATATCTGCAGATGAAGAGAGAACAGGGATAGTTTAGATTAATTACGGTTATAATATCTGCAGATGAAGAGAGAACAGGGATAGTTTAGTTTAATTACGGTTATAATATCTGCAGATGAAGAGAGAACAGGGATATTTTAGATTAATTACGGTTATAATATCTGCAGATGAAGAGAGAACAGGGATAGTTTAGTTTAATTACGGTTATAATATCTGCAGATGAAGAGAGAACAGGGATAGTTTAGTTTAATTACGGTTATAATATCTGCCGATGAAGAGAGAACAGGGATAGTTTAGATTAATTACGGTTATAATATCTGCAGATGAAGAGAGAACAGGGATAGTTTAGTTTAATTACGGTTATAATATCTGCCGATGAAGAGAGATCAGGGATAGTTTAGTTTAATTACGGTTATAATATATGCAGATGAAGAGAGAACAGGGATAGTTTAGTTTAATTACGGTTATAATATCTGCAGATGAAGAGAGAACAGGGATAGTTTAGTTTAATTACGGTTATAATATCTGCAGATGAAGAGAGAACAGGGATAGTTTAGATTAATTACGGTTATAATATCTGCAGATGAAGAGAGAACAGGGATAGTTTAGTTTAATTACGGTTATAATATCTGCAGATGAAGAGAGAACAGGGATATTTTAGATTAATTACGGTTATAATATCTGCAGATGAAGAGAGAACAGGGATAGTTTAGTTTAATTACGGTTATAATATCTGCAGATGAAGAGAGAACAGGGATAGTTTAGATTAATTACGGTTATAATATCTGCAGATGAAGAGAGAACAGGGATAGTTTAGTTTAATTACGGTTATAATATCTGCAGATGAAGAGAGATCAGGGATAGTTTAGTTTAATTACGGTTATAATATCTGCAGATGAAGAGAGAACAGGGATAGTTTAGTTTAATTACGGTTATAATATCTGCAGATGAAGAGAGAACAGGGATATTTTAGATTAATTACGGTTATAATATCTGCAGATGAAGAGAGAACAGGGATAGTTTAGTTTAATTACGGTTATAATATCTGCAGATGAAGAGAGAACAGGGATAGTTTAGTTTAATTACGGTTATAATATCTGCAGATGAAGAGAGAACAGAGATAGGTTAGGTTAATTACGGTTATAATATCTGCCGATGAAGAGAGAACAGGGATAGTTTAGATTAATTACGGTTATAATATCTGCCGATGAAAAGAGATCAGGGATAGTTTAGTTTAATTACGGTTATAATATCTGCCGATGAAGAGAGATCAGGGATAGTTTAGTTTAATTACGGTTATAATATCTGCAGATGAAGAGAGAACAGGGATAGTTTAGTTTAATTACGGTTATAATATCTGCAGATGAAGAGTGAACAGGGATAGTTTAGTTTAATTACGGTTATAATATCTGCAGATGAAGAGAGAACAGGGATAGTTTAGTTTAATTACGGTTATAATATCTGCAGATGAAGAGAGAACAGGGATAGTTTAGTTTAATTACGGTTATAATATCTGCAGATGAAGAGTGAACAGGGATAGTTTAGTTTAATTACGGTTATAATATCTGCAGATGAAGAGTGAACAGGGATAGTTTAGTTTAATTACGGTTATAATATCTGCAGATGAAGAGAGAACAGGGATAGTTTAGTTTAATTACGGTTATAATATCTGCAGATGAAGAGAGAACAGGGATAGTTTAGTTTAATTACGGTTATAATATCTGCAGATGAAGAGAGAACAGGGATAGTTTAGTTTAATTACGGTTATAATATCTGCAGATGAAGAGTGAACAGGGATAGTTTAGATTAATTACGGTTATAATATCTGCAGATGAAGAGAGAACAGGGATAGTTTAGTTTAATTACGGTTATAATATCTGCCGATGAAGAGAGATCAGGGATAGTTTAGTTTAATTACGGTTATAATATCTGCAGATGAAGAGAGAACAGGGATAGTTTAGTTTAATTACGGTTATAATATCTGCAGATGAAGAGAGATCAGGGATAGTTTAGATTAATTACGGTTATAATATCTGCAGATGAAGAGAGATCAGGGATAGTTTAGATTAATTACGGTTATAATATCTGCTGATGAAGAGAGATCAGGGATAGTTTAGTTTAATTACGGTTATAATATCTGCAGATGAAGAGAGATCAGGGATAGTTTAGATTAATTACGGTTATAATATCTGCAGATGAAGAGAGATCAGGGATAGTTTAGATTAATTACGGTTATAATATCTGCAGATGAAGAGAGATCAGGGATAGTTTAGTTTAATTACGGTTATAATATCTGCTGATGAAGAGAGATCAGGGATAGTTTAGATTAATTACGGTTATAATATCTGCAGATGAAGAGAGAACAGGGATAGTTTAGTTTAATTACGGTTATAATATCTGCAGATGAAGAGAGAACAGGGATAGTTTAGTTTAATTACGGTTATAATATCTGCAGATGAAGAGAGATCAGGGATAGTTTAGATTAATTACGGTTATAATATCTGCAGATGAAGAGAGATCAGGGATAGTTTAGATTAATTACGGTTATAATATCTGCTGATGAAGAGAGATCAGGGATAGTTTAGTTTAATTACGGTTATAATATCTGCAGATGAAGAGAGATCAGGGATAGTTTAGTTTAATTACGGTTATAATATCTGCAGATGAAGAGAGATCAGGGATAGTTTAGATTAATTACGGTTATAATATCTGCAGATGAAGAGAGATCAGGGATAGTTTAGATTAATTACGGTTATAATATCTGCAGATGAAGAGAGAACAGGGATAGTTTAGTTTAATTACGGTTATAATATCTGCTGATGAAGAGAGATCAGGGATAGTTTAGTTTAATTACGGTTATAATACCTGCTGATGAAGAGAGAACAGGGATAGTTTAGTTTAATTACGGTTATAATATCTGCAGATGAAGAGAGATCAGGGATAGTTTAGATTAATTACGGTTATAATATCTGCAGATGAAGAGAGAACAGGGATAGTTTAGTTTAATTACGGTTATAATATCTGCAGATGAAGAGAGATCAGGGATAGTTTAGATTAATTACGGTTATAATATCTGCAGATGAAGAGAGATCAGGGATAGTTTAGTTTAATTACGGTTATAATACCTGCTGATGAAGAGAGAACAGGGATAGTTTAGTTTAATTACGGTTATAATATCTGCAGATGAAGAGAGATCAGGGATAGTTTAGTTTAATTACGGTTATAATATCTGCAGATGAAGAGAGATCAGGGATAGTTTAGATTAATTACGGTTATAATATCTGCTGATGAAGAGAGATCAGGGATAGTTTAGATTAATTACGGTTATAATATCTGCAGATGAAGAGAGAACAGGGATAGTTTAGTTTAATTACGGTTATAATATCTGCTGATGAAGAGAGAACAGGGATAGTTTAGTTTAATTACGGTTATAATATCTGCAGATGAAGAGAGAACAGGGATAGTTTAGTTTAATTACGGTTATAATATCTGCAGATGAAGAGAGATCAGGGATAGTTTAGTTTAATTACGGTTATAATATCTGCAGATGAAGAGAGATCAGGGATAGTTTAGATTAATTACGGTTATAATATCTGCAGATGAAGAGAGATCAGGGATAGTTTAGATTAATTACGGTTATAATATCTGCTGATGAAGAGAGAACACGGATAGTTTAGATTAATTACGGTTATAATATCTGCTGATGAAGAGAGAACAGGGATAGTTTAGTTTAATTACGGTTATAATATATGCAGATGAAGAGAGATCAGGGATAGTTTAGTTTAATTACGGTTATAATATCTGCAGATGAAGAGAGAACAGGGATAGTTTAGTTTAATTACGGTTATAATATCAGCCGATGAAGTGAGAACAGGGATAGTTTAGTTTAATTACGGTTATAATATCTGCTGATGAAGAGAGAACAGGGATAGTTTAGTTTAATTACGGTTATAATATCTGCCGATGAAGAGAGAACAGGGATAGTTTAGTTTAATTACGGTTATAATATCAGCTGATGAAGAGAGAACAGGGATAGTTTAGTTTAATTACGGTTATAATATCTGCAGATGAAGAGAGAACAGGGATAGTTTAGATTAATTACGGTTATAATATCTGCCGATGAAGAGAGATCAGGGATAGTTTAGTTTAATTACGGTTATAATATCTGCTGATGAAGAGAGAACAGGGATAGTTTAGATTAATTACGGTTATAATATCTGCAGATGAAGAGAGAACAGGGATAGTTTAGTTTAATTACGGTTATAATATCTGCAGATGAAGAGAGAACAGGGATAGTTTAGTTTAATTACGGTTATAATATCTGCTGATGAAGAGAGATCAGGGATAGTTTAGATTAATTACGGTTATAATATCTGCAGATGAAGAGAGATCAGGGATAGTTTAGTTTAATTACGGTTATAATATCTGCCGATGAAGAGAGATCAGGGATAGTTTAGTTTAATTACGGTTATAATATCTGCCGATGAAGAGAGATCAGGGATAGTTTAGTTTAATTACGGTTATAATATCTGCTGATGAAGAGAGATCAGGGATAGTTTAGATTAATTACGGTTATAATATCTGCAGATGAAGAGAGATCAGGGATAGTTTAGTTTAATTACGGTTATAATATCTGCCGATGAAGAGAGATCAGGGATAGTTTAGTTTAATTACGGTTATAATATCTGCCGATGAAGAGAGATCAGGGATAGTTTAGTTTAATTACGGTTATAATATCTGCAGATGAAGAGTGAACAGGGATAGTTTAGATTAATTACGGTTATAATATCTGCAGATGAAGAGAGATCAGGGATAGTTTAGATTAATTACGGTTATAATATCTGCCGATGAAGAGAGATCAGGGATAGTTTAGTTTAATTACGGTTATAATATCTGCTGATGAAGAGAGAACAGGGATAGTTTAGATTAATTACGGTTATAATATCTGCAGATGAAGAGAGATCAGGGATAGTTTAGTTTAATTACGGTTATAATATCTGCTGATGAAGAGAGATCAGGGATAGTTTAGATTAATTACGGTTATAATATCTGCAGATGAAGAGAGATCAGGGATAGTTTAGTTTAATTACGGTTATAATATCTGCCGATGAAGAGAGATCAGGGATAGTTTAGTTTAATTACGGTTATAATATCTGCCGATGAAGAGAGATCAGGGATAGTTTAGTTTAATTACGGTTATAATATCTGCAGATGAAGAGTGAACAGGGATAGTTTAGATTAATTACGGTTATAATATCTGCAGATGAAGAGAGATCAGGGATAGTTTAGATTAATTACGGTTATAATATCTGCCGATGAAGAGAGATCAGGGATAGTTTAGTTTAATTACGGTTATAATATCTGCAGATGAAGAGAGAACAGGGATAGTTTAGTTTAATTACGGTTATAATATCTGCAGATGAAGAGAGATCAGGGATAGTTTAGTTTAATTACGGTTATAATATCTGCAGATGAAGAGAGATCAGGGATAGTTTAGATTAATTACGGTTATAATATCTGCCGATGAAGAGAGATCAGGGATAGTTTAGTTTAATTACGGTTATAATATCTGCAGATGAAGAGAGAACAGGGATAGTTTAGTTTAATTACGGTTATAATATCTGCAGATGAAGAGAGATCAGGGATAGTTTAGTTTAATTACGGTTATAATATCTGCCGATGAAGAGAGATCAGGGATAGTTTAGTTTAATTACGGTTATAATATCTGCTGATGAAGAGAGAACAGGGATAGTTTAGTTTAATTACGGTTATAATATCTGCAGATGAAGAGAGAACAGGGATAGTTTAGTTTAATTACGGTTATAATATCTGCAGATGAAGAGAGAACAGGGATAGTTTAGTTTAATTACGGTTATAATATCTGCTGATGAAGAGAGATCAGGGATAGTTTAGATTAATTACGGTTATAATATCTGCAGATGAAGAGAGATCAGGGATAGTTTAGATTAATTACGGTTATAATATCTGCCGATGAAGAGAGATCAGGGATAGTTTAGTTTAATTACGGTTATAATATCTGCAGATGAAGAGAGAACAGGGATAGTTTAGTTTAATTACGGTTATAATATCTGCAGATGAAGAGAGATCAGGGATAGTTTAGTTTAATTACGGTTATAATATCTGCAGATGAAGAGAGATCAGGGATAGTTTAGATTAATTACGGTTATAATATCTGCCGATGAAGAGAGATCAGGGATAGTTTAGATTAATTACGGTTATAATATCTGCCGATGAAGAGAGATCAGGGATAGTTTAGTTTAATTACGGTTATAATATCTGCAGATGAAGAGAGAACAGGGATAGTTTAGTTTAATTACGGTTATAATATCTGCAGATGAAGAGAGATCAGGGATAGTTTAGTTTAATTACGGTTATAATATCTGCAGATGAAGAGAGATCAGGGATAGTTTAGTTTAATTACGGTTATAATATCTGCAGATGAAGAGAGATCAGGGATAGTTTAGTTTAATTACGGTTATAATATCTGCAGATGAAGAGTGAACAGGGATAGTTTAGTTTAATTACGGTTATAATATCTGCAGATGAAGAGAGAACAGGGATAGTTTAGATTAATTACGGTTATAATATCTGCCGATGAAGAGAGATCAGGGATAGTTTAGTTTAATTACGGTTATAATATCTGCTGATGAAGAGAGAACAGGGATAGTTTAGTTTAATTACGGTTATAATATCTGCAGATGAAGAGAGAACAGGGATAGTTTAGATTAATTACGGTTATAATATCTGCAGATGAAGAGAGAACAGGGATAGTTTAGATTAATTACGGTTATAATATCTGCCGATGAAGAGAGATCAGGGATAGTTTAGTTTAATTACGGTTATAATATCTGCAGATGAAGAGAGAACAGGGATAGTTTAGATTAATTACGGTTATAATATCTGCCGATGAAGAGAGATCAGGGATAGTTTAGTTTAATTACGGTTATAATATCTGCTGATGAAGAGAGATCAGGGATAGTTTAGATTAATTACGGTTATAATATCTGCCGATGAAGAGAGATCAGGGATAGTTTAGTTTAATTACGGTTATAATATCTGCTGATGAAGAGAGATCAGGGATAGTTTAGATTAATTACGGTTATAATATCTGCAGATGAAGAGAGATCAGGGATAGTTTAGTTTAATTACGGTTATAATATCTGCAGATGAAGAGAGAACAGGGATAGTTTAGATTAATTACGGTTATAATATCTGCCGATGAAGAGAGATCAGGGATAGTTTAGATTAATTACGGTTATAATATCTGCTGATATACTTTACATGTAATATTTGTATCCAATAATATTTATAATTACAGAGATTGAAAATGTTAGGGGGGGTTCGCGGGACATGCTCCCCCGAGAACATTTTGATTTCTATGATCTCCATATGTGCATTTGAAGATGTTCTGAAGGCCAACAAATTAGATAACAATAGCACTAAAAATGCCTAATCTGATGAAAATGGCTTTGTTAATATTTCTTGTTCGTTAATTAGGCCTACATTATGAATCACGGGCATATTTTCAGTTAAAAATGATTGTGAAATTAGAGCAGACAAAAGTTTATTAATTGGCCTGAATATTTTTGTGAAAATAAAACTTGGCTGCAAAAAGAAAACTGAAGATACAATACAAGAGAAACATAAATGACAGATGTCTTAACTTTCATTTTTACAAAAGGTGCATATATCTGCTACAGAGGCTCAGATGTATACACACACACACACACACACACACACCTCTGCTTCTGACGTGCGCTTAGCTCTGCGCCGCTGTGGATTGAAGAACACGCAGACTAAAAAGACGGGACGAGCCGAAGACTCCTGCCATCCAAAAAAGCAGGATTAAATTAATGCTGGGATAAGCGGAAGCAAGCGTGCGTTTCCTTGACTTTCTTCATGTTGTATTTGTAGCTTGTCGTTGCAATCCTTGTGAGGCATGCGAGATGTGCATTGGTGAGGCGGTTTCTCTGTTAGAATCGTCCTAACTTAGCGTCATGGAATGTATTTGGCGTGCATATGGTACGTATTATACGCACAAACCCCCCACCCCCATCCAAGAGCGTGTCATATACACGGCATAAACTGTGCATATGATAATGCACGCCAAAACTCACACACATTCCACGAGATTGCACACTCGTACTATTGATACGCATTCACATGTGATATAATGCGAGCCGCAAATTAAAGCTTGGCAAGCCGCATGAGGCTCACGAGCCGCGCAATGAGTAACACTGATCTAATGCAACCATTTTCCCTAATGGTTTTTCTGATCATCACATTGTGAGCATGGATTTTAATATTATTGCTTCAGCACGCCCCAGGTTTTATTGGCATTTTAATACTAAACTGCTGCAGGATGGGTCTTTTTGTGAGAAATTCCGTGACTTTTGGAAAAGGTGGAAATTGAATAAAGGTAATTTTGAAAAAAGTCCACAGTGGTGGGAGGTGGGGAAACCGCAGATAAAGATTTTTTGCCTGAATTTTTCCTATAACAATACTGTGTGTAAAAGAGAAAATTGAGCAGTTGGAGAAGGAAATAAAAGGTATAGAAAGTGCGATGGATGTAAATGTCCTGGGTTTGCCAAATGGTTTAAGGAATAAGAAACTTGAATTAAGATCCATCTTAGAGGAAAGAGCAAAGGGTGCTCCAATTAGAGCCAGAATTTCTTCTATCACGGACATTGACTCTCCCACTTCTTATTTTTTTAATCTGGAGCGGAAAGTTGCAAAACAAAAGCGAATGTTTCATCTGCGCAACGAAAACGGAACATTAACATGAAATCCAACAGAGATGAGGAAAATGGCAGTGGATTTTTATGCTGATTTGTATGGACACACTGACTGTGACTCTGAGAACATGACACAATTATTACAAGGACTACCAAAGTTGCAACCTGAGGACAAGAACAATCTCGATATCATGATCAACTTTAATGAACTTTCAGATGCAGTCCAACAGCTTTCCACTGGACGTGCACCAGGAATAGATGGAGTACCTGCTGAATTTTATAACCCTTTCTGGAATGTTTTAGGTGAAGATTTGTATGAAGTTTGTTGTGAGTGTTTTGAAAAAGGTACATTACCAACCAGCTGTCAGAGGGCTGTGATGTCTCTTATACCAAAAAATGGAGATCTGGGTTTATTAAAAAATTGGAGACCTGTGTCTTTGATGTGCTCTGACTATAAAATATTGGCTAAAGTTTTAGCCAATAGGTCAAACAAATATTTACATATTGTGGTCAGGAGAGACCAAACATACTGTATTCTGGGTCGCACAATCATGGACAATCTGTTTTTAATAAGAGATGTTATGGATATTAATGAAAATTTCGATGTGGGTTTTTTATCTATTGATCAGGAGAAAGCTTTTGACAGGGTGGGTCATGAGTACATCTTTAAGGTACTCCACAAGGGTGCGTGCTGAGTCCGCTTCTCTACATCCTTTACACTCACGACTGCACCACAACCTATCCTGCCAACACTATTATCAAAATCGCAGATGATACAACCATAGCTGGACTCATCTCAGGAGGAGACGAACTGGCGTACCGAGATGAAATACAGAGACTGACAGAATGGTGCGGGATAAACAACCTGGCACTGAATGCATCAAAAACCAAAGAGCTTATCATGGACTTCAGAAAACACCACACGGAACACACACCACTGCACATCGAGGGGGTTTGCGTAGAGATAGTCCCAGCTTTCAGATTCTTGGGTACGACCATATCTAATGATCTCACCTGGAGCACAAACACGTCATCAGCAGTCGCACAACAGCGACTTTATTTCTTGAGGATCCTCAGGAAGAACAATCTACAATCACAGCTGCTAGTGTCTTTCTACCGATGCTCCATTGAAAGGGTACTAACTTACTGTACCTCCACCTGGTGTGTCTGCTGCTCAGTGGCAGATCAGAGAGCTCTACAGAGGGTCATCAATTCAGCACAAAAAATCATTGGATGCACTCTGCCTTCCCTTAAGGAACTTTACACCACACGCTGCCTCAGTAGAGCGGAAAACATTTTAAAGGACCGGTCCCATCCTGGACATCAGCTGTTTGAATGCTGCCTTCTGGCAAACGCTTTAGGTCCATTAAATCACGAACCAACAGACTCAAAAACAGTTTTTACCCCAGTGCCATAAGGGAACTGAACAGTGCAAGTGCGCGCGCACACACACACACACACACACACACACACACACACACACACACACACACAAACATATAGCTGAATCATGCACTAATCTAATGGGACTTCTTATATTTATACTTATTTTGTGTGTAATATCAATCAATCAATCAATCAACTTTATTTATATAGCGCTTTTACAATCACGATTGTGTCAAAGCAGCTTCACAGTGTCAAACAGGATAATATTGCGACAAAATTAGATTTGGCTGTACAGTCGTACTGGAGTAAACAGTGATGTTATCAGCTTAGTTATCATATATTATCATATAGCGACAATGTTGGCAGATCAGTATTATAGTTTATAGAATTAAATAAGACCTAATTCATACATTTTATTTGTATAATAAGTTGAATAACTTTAATCATATTTTTAGTGTCCCCAACTGAGCAAGCCAAGCCAAAGGCGACAGTGGCAAGGAACCAAAACTCCATCGGGGCATGATGGAGAAAAATAAACCTTGGGAGAAACCAGACTCAGTCGGGGTGCCAGTTCTCCTCTGGCCTATTAACACACCGTGTAAGATTATTATTCTGGCAACCTTACAGGTCGGAAATCATATTAGATCGGATTATTCAAAATTTTCAGGGTATCACGGAAGAGACAGATTTATTTAGGATGGGGCGTCGATTACACAAGAGTATGAATACATGAAAGATCGGAATTATTGCGCCGAAGACGGGTTTTGAGCATGTCGTGCCAGTGAGGCAAATTCGGAGGAGACACCATTTGACACGGCTCAGCAGACACTCCAGGATGCGTTGGTCTTGTCCAGGCAGGTCCACCATCCGATCCGGACAGGGCCCAGATCCGGGATAAACCTCGGGATAAACAGAGAGACTAACATTAGCGTAGATGTCACTCTTTTTATGATGTAACGAGTACATCAGGTGTTATGGGAAGTGTTCCCGGTTCCGGCTGACCTAGTTAATGCAGCCTAACAATCAGTCAATCATGCAGTTCGGACTGCTTACTGTGCAATATCTGTGTGGAATATTCGCCTAGCTGCACTGTTTTTGTGTGTATTCTTTTATATTGTGTATGCCATATAAATGTTTTAGTTGCACTAAATATAGGTGATTGCACTGAATGGATTGCACTCAATTTCGCTATACTTGATATAGTGACAATAAAAGAATCTTGAATCTTGAATCTTGAAGGTCTTGGAATCTTCTGGATTTGGGGATGTTTTTATTTCATGGATATGTTTGTTATATAATGGTGCTTCAATAATGCTCAAGATGGGGACTGGTCTGACTTATCCAGTGCCTGAGGAAGAGGTATTCGGCAGGGGTGTCCTCTCTCGGGGAAACTCTACAGTTTAGCAATTGAGCCCCTTTTATGTAAATTAAGGAATGAATTAAAGGGTTTTATGGTTCCAGGTGACCCAAGGGATTCAAGATGCTTTTTGTCTGCTTATGCCGATGATGTAACTGTCTTTGTTACCAGCCATAAAGATGTAAATGTATTATGTGAGTGTTTAGATGTTTACGAGAAAGCGTCTTCAGCTAAAGTAAATTGGGGAAAAAGTAATGGTTTTATTGTTGGTCAGTGGGAGAATGGTGGGCCGCCTCCACTTCCTGGGGGATTATTCTATAGGAATAATCTATAGGACTACGAACTGGGAGGGTTTGCTGGAGAAGGTGTCTGCTAAGTTGTCTAAATGGAAATGGCTATTGCCAGAGCTATCCTACAGGGGTAGTTTTGGTTATAAATAACCTGGCTGCTTCCATGTTATGGCACCGATTGAGCGTCTCGGGGTGCTTTCACATCTCTAGTTCAGAACCAAGGGCAAACAATTATACATTGTTGCATTTTTCAGCTTTTTTGGTTCCTTTTCACACCACACTGATTGCTTTCGTCCGAACCAGTTGAAACGAACCAAAACGCAGGCACGTGACAACATCCACATCACTCATTGGCCACGGCGTATTTCCTAAACTGCTTTTCGATTGGTCAGAATTTACGTGTGGGAAAATTCCAACAGAAGACGCAAAGCCAGCAAACTATAATAACACTATGGAGAGACGACTGCGGGCTGGTTTTGTCCCTGGCCATAATCTACTACACGGTGTGTATTTACCACAGTATGCAAACAAAACATTTCTATAATGAAGCGCGGATGCGACATGAAAACACCGCTCTAATGCACTGCAGACGGCGAGCGCGCATCGCTCGTCACCTCAAGAGCAGGCGCATTAATTATTAACTCTTGACATGCTCATCTTCCGAAAATATTGCCAACGATCTATCAGGTAATAATATCATGCACACAATGTCAGCGCAGCTACGGCAGCTGGTTCAGTCCAAAAATGATCAGTACTTTTGCAGTTGGTTCTGTTCGAGGTTGGATCACGTTCTCACCACAAACAAACCGCTCCAGAGTTCGTCCCACCTCTTCAAGGAGGTCTCGGTACGCTTGTTTGGTCCGCTTTTGGTGCGCACCCGAGTGCGATTGCTGCTTTCAGACCTGACCAAACGAACCGCACCAAAGAGGGAAACGAACTCTAGTACGATTCAACCGAACTACATGAGGCAGGTGTGAAAGCACCCTTAGAGCCACCAGAGGACCTTGTAAAAAGTATCCAGAGAAAGTTGGTGGATTTTTTTTGGACAGGGCAGCATTGGATTCCTGCGTCAGTTTTATATCTTCCAACTCATGAGGGCGGACAAAGTCTGATTGACATCAGAAGCAGGATTTGCACGTTTCGATTACAAGCAGCGCAGAGACTAGTATATGAAGAGGACGTGGAGTGGACTAATGTGGCATGCGCTCCGTTAAGGAGAACATCAAACCTGGGATATGACAGACAGCTGTTCTTACTGAAAGTGAAGGAACTGGATTTGAATCTTTTGACCTCTTTTTACCAATCCATGCTTAAAGTGTGGAATATGACTTTTATTGTGACCAGAGACATGTTGCGACCACAGGACTGGCTTTTGGGAGAACCATTGTTCCATAACTCTCTGATACAAACAAAAATGTTGTCTTCAAGCAGTGTGAGGAACTGTCTGGTCAGAGCTGGATGCCTAAAAATCGAACGTCTAAGAGACGGTAACGAGTGGAGGACGGCAGTTTCGATCCAAATCAGCACAGGGATACGCTCTTTACGTCTGCTGGACCAGATGTTAAGGGAAGTGCGTGCAGCGCTGCCTGGAGCATGCAGAGAAGCATAATTCCTTTGGAAGAACGGGGCCACAGTTTTCCACCTATACGAGTCTCTGCTGCACAGGAAATTCAGGATGAAGATACTTTTTTATCCTTTAAAACTCCCGCATTGGGATTATTTCAAGACATTGGCAAAAAGGCTCTATACGTCGTGTGTGTTAAAGTGTCTCATCAGACTGTTTTGAGAAGAGTCAGAACATGGAGGTGGCCAGAAGTGTTAGGGCCAGACTTTAGAGGATGCTGGAGATCGCTGTACAAGCCTCCTATAGAGAAACGGACAGCAGATTTACAGTGGAGACTCATCTACGGCATAAGAGCAACAAACAGACACGTGGCGCACCTGAATCCGGAAGTAGGGAGGGAATGTCTCTTTTGTGGGACGGATGAAACGGTTGATCATTTGTTTATTCAGTGTGGCAGGTTAAGAGGTCTCTTATTTTTTAAAGGATTGTTTTGAAAGTTAGGGTGAGGAATTTTCCTATCAAGTTTTTATCAGTGGCCCAAAGTATAAAGTCAGTGAACGGAATAAATTGGTTTTGTTAAATTACCTTTTGGGATCATCCAAAATGGCAATTTGGAGAACTAGGAAGAACAAAACATTGGGTACTGGTCCAGTTGATGCAGAAAGAGTTCTGAAGGGGACGGTCGCTGCTCGAATCAAAATAGAATTAGCTTATTTTAAATTAGTTAAAGGGGCGGTGAAATGCTGTTTCCTGCACACTGAGCTTTCCACTGTTAAAGACTCGGATTCCCATCCTAAACACAGACACAGTTTCAGAAACTAATGTTGGACGTTTGATGTTTGACGGTTTCTCACAAGTTTCGGAGAGTTTTTTTCGAGTATGGGTCGGCTTGACGTTAATAGAGCGGAAGGTCCTTGTATGGGCCGTACGGGCTCTTCTCCCGGTAGGGTGCGCGCGCGTGACTAGAGCGAGAGAGGAAACGCACGCCCATACACACTCTCAGCTGCAGATCCAGTCGTCCGTGAACACTTCTGTCGTTATAGTCCGCGCCGCGCTCCACTTTATTCCTATGGGTGACGTCGAGCGACTTCAGCGCTTCAGCACAGCATTCTGGGAAGGCAGCGCTGCATTTGAACCGATCTGAACGCAGAAATGACGGGAAGCTTCACAACATCGCTTCAGTCGCGTCTCAAAGTGGATCTCCACGGTCACTGCTGTCAGGACTTCACCAAATCATACCAAAGAAGTGTGTTTCTGACGGAGCGGTCCCAGTGATAAAGGTTCGGTCCTGCTGTGGAAGCAGCCGGTGAGTTAAACTGCTTCAGATGTCTGTGCTGTCGGCTATCGTCGCGTGAGTAAACATCAGTAAACGACACGATCGCGTGCTTCGTCAGTCAGATGCGCTAACGGACTCCATTGCTGTTCTCTGTATAACGTTACACTAGTCTGACGTGCTAAACCGTTCTGCTTGCTACTGCTAAGGTTTATCTCATACAATAGTCCATAAACCGAATCATGTCCTCATAAACTGCGAGTAAACACACACAAATGTTGACAGGCCACTAAATACAGTCCACACCACAGAGACGGACGTCCTGCTGCTGCTTCTCCTGTTCAGTTTATTTCAGCCTCCGGATCTGATTCTGGATCATTATCTGTATTAGCTGAGATAGCGATGGGTTTCTCCACGCTTGAGGACGTCACCGCTTTGTGTTCGCTCGTCATCCTTTAGCTCCGCCCACTCGATACGCCTCGTCATTCTTTAGCTCCGCCCACGCGATACGCCTCGTCATTCTTTAGCCCCGCCCACTCTATATGCCTCATCATTCTTTAGCTCCGCCCACACGATAGCCTCGTCATTCTTTAGCTCTCTCTCTCTCTCTCTCACACACACACACACACACTCTCTCTCTCTCCCTCTCACACACACACACACACACACACACACTCTCTCTCTCCCTCTCACACACACACACACACACACTCTCTCTCTTTCTCTCTCTCTCTCTCACACACACACACACCTTCATGTGCTCTGCGGCGATGTCCTGATCGTAGTGCTCCAGCATGTTGGGGAAGAATGTGCTGTTGTAGGGCATGCCATGACACCACTGCACGTGCACGGGCTCGCATGTGAACAGAGTGTGGCTCGTGCACGCGCCCAGCAGCGCCAGCAGCGCGCCGAGCACCAGCAGGAGCCGCATATCGAGTCCCGAGTCGACTCAGATGACTCGCGAGTCGGTTCAGATGATTCAGGAGGATCTGAGAGTGAATGAAATCTGCAAGACAAAAACTCTTCATAAACTCATGCAAACTACAGTATGATACCGTGTGTCACATTATACATCACCAGTAGATAGTTACTGAAACTATATCAAACCGGAGTAAACAAACGGACCCGTTTCCGGGAAACTCTTCCATTATCAGATGAAGAGAGACAAGGAGAGATAGAAACAGTTCCAACATTCATCGCGTGTCTTAAACAGATTGTTTACGTTATTGGAGTGTTTAGTCTTCTAAACGGATCGTAAACAGCTCAGAAGGCAAAGTATTGGGCAAACGCGAAGCTTTTCCTTTCGCACTATCTCTATCCAGTTCTAAACAATTGGATTATATCTTACTATACGTACACAGTCCTCTAGGTCATTCTCCGGGTGTGTCCTTGTTTTAAAAGCCTCCATATATCCTGAACAATCCTCCGGGAAGTGCGCGGAGAAACCAGCGCGTTCCTGAAGTTTGTGCCTCCGGGAAAATGCCATTCCTGTCCGCGCATGCGCAGGAGAGCTCGCGCAGTTCAGATGTCTAACACTTCTATGCTATAGAAAATAAAGTTTATTATTATTACTGTGAAGAGCAAACTGATTCATTTATTGTGGCCATTAAGACGAGGAGTAAGTACAAATACTCCCGTATTTAGTTCCCTGCGCTTTGAGGAGAATTGTAATAGGCAAGGCAAGTTTATTTGTATAGCACATTTCATACCCAATGGCAATTCAAAGTGCTTTACATAGAAATTAATTAAAACAGTGGCAACAAATGCATGAGAAAAAAGAGTACCATATGGACGAATACAATTTTTAAAACAAGCATAGTTAAAAACAGTTGTAAAGACAATAATAAAAATAATAATAATAATAATAAAATAAAATAAAGGTCAGATCCACAATGGTCTGATATAAAAATAGACATTCTTCAGTTTACAGCCTACATACATGTACCATCTTTATTAGAACACCTCTTCTTTCAATTCTTTCTCAAACACGTTCATATTTTTACTCAGGAACCTTCTTGTTAAACCCGTTCTCACTCATCATACCCTCCACAGATTTACACACACTCAAACCTTATTGTCAAACTTACGATTTCCATCAAACCCAGTTTTCACTCGTCATATTCAACTCAAAAGAACATATAAAATAACAATAACCAAAGATAAGAACAAAGGTAAACTAAAACAATTATAAAAAGAATAAAGAGATAAGATAGGGTGCGATCAGTCGGACGTACGGTGGCACAGTGCTCATTCAGTAAATGCTCAGCTGAACAGATGTGTTCTGAGTCTGGATTTGAATGTGGCGACTGTTGGAGCACATCTGATCTGTTCAGGAAGCCGGTTCCAACTACGGCTGGCATAATACCTGGGCCCTTGACTCACTGGGGCCCAGGTCAGGAAGCAGACAAACTGGCTAAACCAACCGTCTGCTAGCTGTCTCACGTCACCAAAGTCAGCTAAATCCCAGCACATAGAGACTCTTTCACCTAGATATTATCACATAGAGACTGTGTCTGTTCCCCGAATTAGTAAATACAAAAAACCATCAAAACCATTCAACAGTAAAAATTTAATTGATGTCCAACAAATAAACAACAGATATAATACGGATGAACAATTGATAAAGCTTGGGTTGCTGAATATTCGATCCCTTTCGCCAAAAACGCTTGTTGTCAATGATATGATTATAGATCATAACTTAGATGTGCTGTGTTTGACAGAAACCTGGCTAAAACCTGACGATTACATTACTTTAAATGAGTGCACCCCCCGAGATTATTGTTACAAACATGAGCCACGTCTGAAAGGTAAAGGGGGAGGTGTGGCTGTAATTTATAATAATATTTTCAGTATTACTCAGAAGTCTAGTTTCAAATATAATTCCTTTGAAGTTTTGGTGCTTTATGTAACGCTGTGTAGTGTAAATGATAAATCCCGTCTGACATTTGTGTTGGCTACTGTATACAGGCCACCAGGGCACAATACAGACTTTATCAGAGAATTTGCTGGTTTTGTATCGGAGTTAGTATTAGCTGTAGATAAAGTACTAATTGTTGGGGATTTTAATATCCACGTAGACGATGAAAAAGACGCATTGGGATTGGCATTTAGAGACATTCTAAACTCTATTGGAGTTAGACAACACGTATCGGGACCCACTCATCGCCTTAATCATACTTTAGATCTAATAATGTCACATGGAATAAATGTTGATACTGTTAAAATTCTGCAGCAGAGCGATGACATCTCAGATCATTACCTAATATCATGTATACTTAATTTACCTAAGGCTGCAAAGCCATCCCCTCGCTTCAAATATGGTAGGACGATAACCGCTGCGACTAAAGATTGCTTTGTCCATAATCTTCCTCATCAGTTCCATCTCCTCAGCATTACAGATAGCCAAGATGAACTTGATGCTGCAACCGAAACTATGGACTCTATCCTTACTAGCACTTTAGACATAGTTGCTCCCCGGCGCTTAAAGAAGATTAAAGCAAATAATCCAACGCCGTGGTACAACGAGCACACTCGGGCCCTTAAAACAGCAGCCAGAAAAATGGAGCGCAGCTGGAAGAAAACAAAACTAGAGGTTTTTCGCAATTTGTGGAAAGAGAGCATGATTGCATACAGAAAGGCCATAAAAACTGCTAGATCTGCTTATTTCTCATCTCTTTTAGAAGAAAACAAACACAACCCTAAGTATTTATTCGATACAGTGGCTAAATTATCAAAAAATAAAGCTTCCGCTTCTGATGTTTGTAAACAACACAGCAGTAATGACTTTATGAACTTCTTTACTAGTAAGATTGATAATATTAGGAATAAAATTATAACCATGCAGCCGTCTATTACAGTATCACTTCAGACAGAGCATTGTAGGGTCACTGAGGAAAAATTACACTCATTCACTACTATAGGAGAACACACACACACACACACACACACACACACACACACACACACACTCATTCACTGCTATAGGAGGAGAAGAACTGGCTAAACTCGTAAAATCATCAAAATCAACAACATGTATGCTTGACCCTATACCGACTAGGCTATTAAAAGAGATACTTCCAGAGGTCATAGATCCTCTGCTTAATATCATTAATTCATCTTTGACATTAGGATATGTACCGAAAACTTTTAAGTTGGCTATAATTAAACCACTTATTAAAAAAACACAACTTGATCCTAAAGAATTAGTCAATTACAGGCCAATCTCGAATCTACCGTTTCTATCAAAAATACTAGAAAAGGCCGTGTCTTCACAATTATGTTCTTTTTTAGAAAGAAATGGTATATGTGAGGATTTCCAGTCAGGATTTAGACCGTATCATAGCACTGAGACTGCTCTAATTAGAGTTACAAATGATTTACTCTTATCATCTGATCGTGGTTGTATCTCTCTATTAGTGTTACTCGATCTTAGCGCTGCATTTGATACTATCGATCACAATATTCTTCTGAATAGAATCGAAAATTATGTTGGCGTTAGTGGAACTGCTTTGGCATGGTTTAAATCGCACTTATCTGACCGTTATCAGTTTGTAGCAGTAAATGAAGAGATGTCACACCGATCACAAGTTCAGTATGGGGTACCGCAAGGCTCAGTGTTAGGACCGCTGCTCTTCACCCTGTATATGCTCCACTGGGAGATATCATTAGGAAACATGGCGTTAGTTTTCATTGTTATGCTGACGATACTCAGCTCTATATTTCCTCACGCCCTGATGAAACCTACCAATTCACAAGATTAACAGAATGCATAGCTGATATAAAAAATTGGATGAATAGTAATTTTCTGCAACTTAATTCAGATAAAACTGAATTTTTAATTGTTGGACAGAAAAGCTCCACAAGTAGTAACCGAGAATACTGTCTAACACTTGATGACTGCTCTGTCAAGCCCTCGTCGTCAGTGAGGAACCTGGGTGTGCTCTTTGATACCAATCTTTCATTTGAAAGCCACGTTTCTAGCATCTGTAAAACCGCATTCTATCATCTTAAAAATATATCTAAATTACGGCACATGCTTTCAATGCAAAATGCTGAACAGTTAGTACATGCGTTCATGAGCTCAAGGCTAGATTATTGTAATGCTCTACTGGGTGGTTGCCCTGCTCGCTTAATAAACAAACTCCAGCTAGTCCAAAATGCAGCAGCTAGAGTTCTTACTAGAACCAGGAAGTATGATCATATTAGTCCAGTTCTGTCAACACTGCACTGGCTCCCTATTAAACATCGCATACATTTTAAAATCTTGCTTATTACTTACAAAGCACTAAATAGTTTAGCTCCCCGGTACTTAAGCGAGCTCTTAACGCATTATACCCCATCACGTCGATTGCGGTCTCAAAACTCTGGCCAGTTGATAATACCTAGAATATCTAAATCAACTGCAGGCGGTCGATCATTTTCCTATTTAGCTCCTAAATTGTGGAATAGTCTTCCTAGCATTGTTCGGGAAGCAGACACACTCTGTCAGTTTAAATCTAGACTAAAAACACATCTCTTTACTATGGCATACACATAGAACATTATTAACTCTCATTATTCAGATCAATTGACTGATTGTTAGGCTGCATTAACTAGGTCAGCCGGAACCGGGAACACTTCCCATAACACCTGATGTACTCGTTACATCATAAAAAGAGTGACATCTACGCTAATGTTAGTCTCTCTGTTTATCCCGAGGTTTATCCCGGATCTGGGCCCTGTCCGGATCGGATGGTGGACCTGCCTGGACATGACCAGCTCATCCTGGAGTGTCTGCTGAGCCGTGTCAAATGGTGTCTCCTCCGAATTTGCCTCACTGGCACGACATGCTCAAAACCCGTCTTCGGCGCAATAATTCCGATCTTTCATGTATTCATACTCTTGTGTAATCGACGCCCCATCCTAAATAAATCTGTCTCTTCCGTGATACCCTGAAAATTTTTAATAATCCGATCTAATATGATTTCCGACCTGTAAGGTTGCCAGAATAATAATCTTACACGGTGTGTTAATAGGCCAGAGGAGAACTGGCACCCCGACTGAGTCTGGTTTCTCCCAAGGTTTATTTTTCTCCATCACGCCCTGATGGAGTTTTGGTTCCTTGCCACTGTCGCCTTTGGCTTGGCTTGCTCAGTTGGGGACACTAAAAATATGATTAAAGTTATTCAACTTATTATACAAATAAAATATATGAATTAGGTCTTATTTAATTCTATAAACTATAATACTGATCTGCCAACATTGTCGCTATATGATAAATTAAAATAAGCTGATAACATCACTGTTTTCTCCAGTACGGCTGTACAGCCAAATCTAATTTTGTCGCAATATTACCCTGTTTGACACTGTGAAGCTGCTTTGACACAATCGTGATTGTAAAAGCGCTATATAAATAAAGTTGATTGATTGATTGATAATAGCTAAAGGCAGACTCTCCTTGCTTTGAGTGAACTCTTGGTATTTCTAACTGACTTGATCCTGCTGATCTGAGTGATCTGTTGGGTTTGTATTTAATCAGCATATCTGCGATGTATTGAGGTCCTAGCTCATTGAGTGATTTATAAACAAGTAATAGAACTTTAAAGTCGATCCTAAATGTAACTGGAAGCCAGTGTAAAGACCTGAGGACTGGTGTGATATGGTCATATTTTCTGGTTCTGCTCAGAATCCTGGCAGCAGCGTTCTGTATGAGCTGCAGCTGTCTAATGGTCTTTTTGGGAAGGCCGGTGAGAAGGCCGTTACAATAGTCCACCCTACTGGTGATGAAAGCATGAACCAGTTTCTCTAAGTCTTGCCTGGAGACAAAACATCTAATCCTTGCAATATTTTTCAGATGATAGTATGCTGATTTAGTTATTGCTTTGACATGACTACTGAAACTCAGGTCTGACTCCAAAATCACTCCAAGATTCCTGACTTGATTTTTTGTTATCAGGCCTTTAGCCTCAAGATATGCGTTCACCTTGAGAATTTCATCTTTGTTCCCAAATGTAGTGATTTCAGTTTTGTCTTTGTTTAACTGAAGATAGTTTCGGCACATCCAGTTGTTAACTTCATCAATGCATTTGCACAGCGAGTCAATGGGGCTGTAGTCATTAGGTGACAGTGCTAAGTAGAGCTGGGTGTCGTCAGCATAGCTGTGGTAAGCAATATTGTTATTTTTCATTATTTGGCTCAGTGGCAGCATATACAGGTTAAACAGGAGAGGTGCTAGAATTGACCCTTGCGGGACTCCGCATGTCATGGACGTCCACTCAGACTTATGGTCTCCTATACTCACATAATAACCTGTCCCTTCTAAGACCTGAACCATTTGAGGACCATCCCATAATAACCTCTCCCTTCTAAGACCTGAACCATTTGAGGACCATCCCATAATAACCTCTCCCTTCTAAGTATGACCTGAACCATCTGAGGACCATCCCAGAAAGCCCAACCCAGTTTTCCAGTCTGTCTAGAAGTATGTTGTGGTCAACAGTGTCGAATGCAGCACTGAGATCCAGTTGTACCAGAATTGATGTTTTGCCTGTATCAGTGTTTAAGCGAATATCATTTATAATCTTTATGAGCGCTGTCTCTGTACTGTGATGCGGTCGGAAACCAGATTGAAAATTGTCAAAGTATCCGTTTGAGTTTAAGAATTTGTTCAAATGATTGAAAACAACTTTTTCGATGATTTTGCCTATGAAGGGGAGATTTGAGATTGGTCTGTAGTTGCTCAGTATGGAGTTATCCAGATTTCTCTTTTTCAGAAGAGGCTTAACTATTGCAGTTTTAAGGGCGGTTGGAAAAGTCCCGTAGAGAAGTGAGGAGTTTACCACTTCTAGGAGATCTGCTTCCAAACAGCTAAACACACTTTTGAAAAAAGAAGTGGGGAGTGTGTCTAGGGCGCAGGTTGATGTTTTAAGATGCTGTCTTCTAAAATTTTGCAGTCAATAGCGTCGAAATCTGACATGGTAATTTTCCGAGGGTTTGGTATGATCTGACTGACCCCAGAGCAACTAGAGGATGTGCTGATCGCCTTTCTGATATTATTGATTTTCTCGGAGAAGTAGGAAGCAAACTCACTGCACTTACTGTCTGAGAGCATTTCACTAGGAGTCTGACTCGGGGGGTTTGTTAGTCTCTCGACAGTAGCAAAAAGAGTGCGCGTGTTGTTAATGTTTCTGTTTATAATATTTGAGAAGAATGTCTGTCTAGCTTTGCCTAGTTCAACTTTGAAAGCATGAAGGGTGTCTTTATAGATGTTATAATGGACTACAAGTTTTGTCTTCCGCCACTTTCGTTCAGATTTTCTGCATTGTCTTTTCATTATTTGTATTGCTGTTGAGTTTCTCCATGGTGTTTTTTGTTTGGTACTCTTTTTCCTGACTTTCAGAGGAGCAATATCATCAATTACACTCTTAACTTTTGAGTTAAAGGAGTCAAGGAGAAAATCAACAGAGTCTGCAGATATGCTTGGTGTTAGAGATAAAGCCTTCATAAACAGCACATTAGTGTTCTCATTTAAGTATCTCTTTTTGACAGAGACAGATCTAGCTTCAATGGCAGGAGAGATTGATATGTCAAAGAAAATACAGAAATGATCAGACAGTGCCACATCCTTAATAACAATTGATGAAATGTTTAGACCCTTACTGATAAGTAAATCTAGAGTGTGTCCACGATTGTGTGTGGGTCCATTTACATGCTGTGTCAAATCAAAAGTGTTAAGAACAGTCATGAGCTCTTTTGTTGTACTGGATTCAATATTGTCTATGTGAATGTTAAAATCCCCAGCAATAGCAAAACAGTCAAACTCTGAGGAAATTATTGATAACAGTTCTGTAAATTCCTCAATAAAGGCTGGAGAGTACTTTGGAGGCCTGTAAATAATGATAAGCAGGATGCGTGGAGAACCTTTTACAGTTTTTTACGATTGTTTCACACTAAAATTAAAATTTCCACACAATTAGCAAAATTTTACTCCAATGAGCAAAACACCTCCACAGATTTGCACAACATTACACACAATGTCTGCTTCACCATTTTTGCAAAAACATTACACACAGTGATTTGTAAAACTCTACACACATTTTCACACCTTAGACACAGATAAGGATTGTGAGGTTACTTCCTTGTAATTACAAAGCACCGGATTGCCAATTACCACACTAATGAACGAATTGGATAAACACATCTACCAGGTGTGGAAGCACACATTTGCTAATTTGAAAACGCAGCACTCAGGTGTGCTATAAAAGGCAGCAGGTGAGTTCACCTGTCTTCAACAAAAATGGAAGGAGTTAGAAGAAGAAGAAGAAGAAGAAGAAGAAGAAGAAGAAGAAGAAGAAGAAGAAGAAGAAGGGTGAGAATGAGAATGAGAATGAGAGGGGGAGCTCAAAGAGGAGATGAAGGCGGTAGAGGAGAAGGAGGTAGAGGAAGAGGCATAGGTAGAGGAGAAGGAGGAAGAGGAAGAGGCATAGGTAGAGGAGAAGGAGGAAGAGGAAGAGGCATAGGTAGAGGAGAAGGAGGTAGAGGAAGAGGCATAGGTAGAGTAGAAGGAGGAAGAGGAAGAGGCATAGGTAGAGGAGAAGGAGGAAGAGGAAGAGGCATAGGTAGAGGAGAAGGAGGTAGAGGAAGAGGCATAGGTAGAGGAGAAGGAGGAAGAGGAAGAGGCATAGGTAGAGTAGAAGGAGGAAGAGGAAGAGGCATAGGTAGAGGAGAAGGAGGAAGAGGAAGAGGCATAGGTAGAGTAGAAGGAGGAAGAGGAAGAGGCATAGGTAGAGGAGAAGGAGGTAGAGGAAGAGGAAGAGGCATAGGTAGAGTAGAAGGAGGAAGAGGAAGAGGCATAGGTAGAGGAGAAGGAGGAAGAGGAAGAGGCATAGGTAGAGGAGAAGGAGGTAGAGGAAGAGGCATAGGTAGAGGAGAAGGAGGAAGAGGAAGAGGCATAGGTAGAGGAGAAGGAGGTAGAGGAAGAGGCATAGGTAGAGTAGAAGGAGGAAGAGGAAGAGGCATAGGTAGAGTAGAAGGAGGAAGAGGAAGAGGCATAGGTAGAGGAGAAGGAGGAAGAGGAAGAGGCATAGGTAGAGGAGAAGGAGGAAGAGGAAGAGGAAGAGGAAGAGGCATAGGTAGAGGAGAAGGAGGAAGAGGAAGAGGCATAGGTAGAGGAGAAGGAGGTAGAGGAAGAGGCATAGGTAGAGGAGAAGGAGAAGGAGATAGAGGAAGAGGCATAGGTAGAGGAGAAGGAGGAAGAGGAAGAGGCATAGGTAGAGGAGAAGGAGGAAGAGGAAGAGGCATAGGTAGAGGAGAAGGAGATAGAGGAAGAGGCATAGGTAGAGGAGAAGGAGATAGAGGAAGAGGCATAGGTAGAGGAGAAGGAGGAAGAGGAAGAGGCATAGGTAGAGGAGAAGGAGGAAGAGGAAGAGGAAGAGGCATAGGTAGAGGAGAAGGAGATAGAGGAAGAGGCATAGGTAGAGGAGAAGGAGGAAGAGGAAGAGGCATAGGTAGAGGAGAAGGAGGTAGAGGAAGAGGAAGAGGCATAGGTAGAGGAGAAGGAGGAAGAGGAAGAGGCATAGGTAGAGGAGAAGGAGGAAGAGGAAGAGGAGAAGGAGACAGAGGTAGAGGAGAAGGAGGTAGAGGAAGAGGCATAGGTAGAGGAGAAGGAGGAAGAGGAAGAGGAGAAGGAGACAGAGGTAGAGGAGAAGGAGGAAGAGGAAGAGGAGAAGGAGACAGAGGTAGAGGAGAAGGAGGAAGAGGAAGAGGAGAAGGAGACAGAGGTAGAGGAGAAGGAGGAAGAGGAAGAGGAGAAGGAGACAGAGGTAGAGGAGAAGGAGGAAGAGGAAGAGGAAGAGGAAGAGGAAGAGGAGAAGGAGACAGAGGTAGAGGAAGACACCTAGGTAGAGGAAGAGGTAGAGAAGGACTTGAATCAATCAATCAATCAATCAATCAACTTTATTTATATAGCGCTTTTACAATCACGATTGTGTCAAAGCAGCTTCACAGTGTCAAACAGGATAATATTGCGACAAAATTAGATTTGGCTGTACAGTCGTACTGGAGAAAACAGTGATGTTATCAGCTTATTTTAATTTATCATATAGCGACAATGTTGGCAGATCAGTATTATAGTTTATAGAATTAAATAAGACCTAATTCATATATTTTATTTGTATAATAAGTTGAATAACTTTAATCATATTTTTAGTGTCCCCAACTGAGCAAGCCAAGCCAAAGGCGACAGTGGCAAGGAACCAAAACTCCATCAGGGCGTGATGGAGAAAAATAAACCTTGGGAGAAACCAGACTCAGTCGGGGTGCCAGTTCTCCTCTGGCCTATTAACACACCGTGTAAGATTATTATTCTGGCAACCTTACAGGTCGGAAATCATATTAGATCGGATTATTCAAAATTTTCAGGGTATCACGGAAGAGACAGATTTATTTGGAAATAAATGATGGGATGGGGCGTCGATTACACAAGAGTATGAATACATGAAAGATCGGAATTATTGCGCCGGAGACGGGTTTTGAGCATGTCGTGCCAGTGAGGCAAAGTCGGAGGAGACACCATTTGACACGGCTCAGCAGACACTCCAGGATGAGCTGGTCATGTCCAGGCAGGTCCACCATCCGATCCGGACAGGGCCCAGATCCGGGATAAACCTCGGGATAAACAGAGAGACTAACATTAGCGTAGATGTCACTCTTTTTATGATGTAACGAGTACATCAGGTGTTATGGGAAGTGTTCCCGGTTCCGGCTGACCTAGTTAATGCAGCCTAACAATCAGTCAATTGATCTGAATAATGAAAGTTAATAATGTTCTGTGTGTATGCCATAGTAAAGAGATGTGTTTTTAGTCTAGATTTAAACTGACAGAGTGTGTCTGCTTCCCGAACAATGCTAGGAAGACTATTCCACAGTTTAGGAGCTAAATAGGAAAATGATCGACCGCCTGCAGTTGATTTAGATATTCTAGGTATTATCAACTGGCCAGAGTTTAGAGACCGCAGTAGACGTGATGGAGTATAATGTGTTAAGAGCTCGCTTAAGTACTGGAGCTAAACTATTTAGTGCTTTGAGTAATAAGCAGGATTTTAAAATGTCTGCGATGTTTAATAGGGAGCCAGTGGAGCCTGCGGTTTGGACTAGCTGGAGTTTGTTTATTAAGCGAGCAGGGCAACCACCCAGTAGAGCATTACAATAATCTAGCCTTGAGCTCATGAACGCATGTACTTGAAGAGGTGATAGAACCTGAACAAAGAAGACGAGGACCAAATTTGACTCGAGAAATCTGTGCAACACTTATTGACCATGTTATCAACCATGGACTGACACTGATGGAAGCTGGACAAAGAGTTCAACCAAATCTCAGCAGAAATACTGTTGCGTCAGTAATTCGGACATTTCATTGAGAAAACAGGTGAGCTAACCACACAGTATACATTGAAACTGAAGCTTGTATTATCAATATTGTTTACTGTGACATTTGACAGTAGGCTGCATATATATATATATATATATATATATATATATATATATATATATATATATATATATATATATATATATATTTATTTATTTATGTTTAGTCGTGCACAAGAGGCCGCCATTGTGAACATGGTTTTGGCCAATAATTGTATCAGGCTACGAGAAATCCAAGCCAATATCATCAATGATGACAATATTTTCAATAACATCCAACGAGTCTCTCTGTCAACATTAGGTCGAATCCTAAAGAAAAATCAAATATACATGAAGCAACTGTATCGGGTACCATTTGACAGAAATTCAGAGAGAGTGAAACATCTGCGCAATGAGTATGTGGAGGTATGCATTGTTCATCTGACTATGGTGTGCTATCATGCACTGCTCATAATGTTCTGTCACAAAAAAATACTGTGCTATAGATATTGAATAGCATCCTATTTTCTTTAATGTGTTTCAGAGAGTCTTGCAAATGGATGCTGCTGAAATTCAACATAAATTTATACATGTGGATGAGGCTGGATTTAACCTTGCAAAAACAAGAAGAGGGAGAAATGTAACTGGGCGCAGGGCAATCACCAATGTGCCAGGGCAGCGAGGGGGTAACATCACCCTTTGCGCTGCTATCACACAAAATGGGGTCCTCCGTCCTCCACCATGCAAATCTGGGACCCTATAATGCAAATCTGATACTTGCATTTCTTGAGCGATTGCATGAGATTGTCACAGCATTACACCAAGTGGACCAGATGCGGTACATTGTTGTTTGGGACAATGTCTCATTTCATCGGGCTGCTCTGGTCCAGAACTGGTTCCATGATCACCCTGATTTTGAAGTTTTATACCTTCCCCCATACTCCCCCTTCCTGAATCCTAGAGAATAATTTTTTTCAGCGTGGCGGTGGAAGGTAAATGACCTGCGGCCCTTTGACCGTCTGCCCCTCATTCAGGCCATGGAGCAGGCATGTGATCTTATTGAAGCCGCTTCAGTGCAGGGGTGGATTCGTCACACCAGGCGATTCTTCCAACGGTGCCTTGCCAATGAAGACATAGCCTGTGATGTGGATGAAATCTTATGGCCTGATCCAGCCAGACGGAGAGACGGATAGTTACAGTATTCTTGTTGCTTTTACAGTAGTTTTCTTTCATTTCTGTTTACTTTTACTTTACTTTTCTTCAGAGTTGAAGTGTATGTACTGTAATTCATGCAGTAATTTTTATTTGTCTATAGATTTTATTTGTTTACAGTAATTGATATCATTGTTGGTTGATTACTGTAACTGATTATGGTTAGAAATACTGTAAGTATTGAAATAAATACTTGAAATATTCAGTCTGCAGCATCAAGTGTTGTGGAGTGCTTGGTAAGGTTATAGTAAGCCTACAGTATTTGTCTACATTCTCCTTATATCTCAAAACAAATCATGAATAATGTTGTGAGTTTCTCACTATTTTTTGTCACCTAAATTATCTCTTACATACAGTAAGAATGTCTGGCCAAAAATCTTTTTTTTTTTTTACTGTAATGAAGTTCGTGGATGGAAGGAAGGAGGCGGGAACTGGCGAACGTTTAACAACATTTATTCAAAATAAACAAACAAAATGAAAGTAAAACCGTGGGCAGCCCCTCACGGACGACTGCCCACAACCACATAAACAAACCATAAAATAAAATCCAGGCCTGGTCCTCTCTCGTCTTCCGCAGCTCTTGCTCCTCCTTATATGCTCCCGTCACATGGCCGCGAGACGAGACCGGTGTGCCACGCAGCTGGCCCTCGATAACACTCATCACCGGCCCGCTCTCGCGGTCCCTCGCCCCGCTGCCTGTCACACCACAGTTACAAATGTGTTATTTATCACAGCAGTGTGAAACTGGCTGCAATAGTGTATGATCACTGATGACTGTGTTGGTTAAATGAAAACAAATAGCATTTTCACAGATATGTGTATATGTTTTGACTGAAGTGTGTCATTTTGCAAACAATCTAGCAATTTTGCTAATTGATTGTGGTCTTTGGATAATTGTGATTTATATTTTTTTCAAAAAGAACTCAAAATTGCGTGTAAACAATTGAAAAAAACTGTAATAGTGCATCTATCCAAGATTGAACAATAATTTAGGTTATTTTACAATTTATACATCATTATCATGTATGTCATTATCATGCTTGTGTCATTTGTGGTGTCTGTATTTCACAAAGTAAGGCTGCACCACATCGCAAAATGAACTACTCTGGGGTTAAAGAGGGCAAGCATACGCAGGAAGCTGTGCAGAACTGCTCTATTAAAGGATTTCAGCGCCGCAGTCCTGACAGGGTACTGTAAGATGCTGGAATGACCCTGAGTTATGACGGTTCCTTCAGGCCTTTACAAAATAATAATACTGAGCTGGTGTGTGTGTGTGTGTGTGTGTATGTGTGCGTGTGTGAGAGAGAAGTAAATTCAAATGAACAAACTCGTTTCTTTATAAAAATATAAAAATCATTCATTTATACATGTATCAATGTCATAGTCCTCCATATGTCTTAGTTAAAGCTCGTAATACAAAGTCTTTCTTCATGAAAGCATTTTTCAGTGTGTGACCGCGTCCTGTATCATAACTGAGTCTCTGCATTTTGTAACAAACCGAACCGTGTGAAAATCCGGTGAAAACTCGGGAACTTATGATCATAGCAGTTGAGAATACATCTTCCTCAGTAGAAATCGCATTGGGGACCCATCCAAGATGGCGCCGCACTGATAGGTCCGCTCCAATAGGCAGCGTCAGTCTATGAGGCGTCTATGTATATTATATCTATGGTTGTCACAACCCGCTAGGCCATTAACGACGCTTGGTTCATTGTTGCCAAGTCTGGAATGGGGCTGCATTCAGGCTTCTGTTGCTTTGGGGGGTTTGTAGCCTATAGTCCACAGGTTAAGTTATCTTTACTTAAGCAATATTTCTACCGCCCGCGCGCCGCATTCTGGCCGTGATTCCGATACTTTTGAATAACAATTGTAAGGGTTTTATTATTCAGACCTGGCAACCCTGTCCCTCGGTTCGCCCTTCATGCATTTCGTGCACTTCGAAGCGCGCACCCTTCACTTTGGGGCACAGCTTCTGTGTGAGTGTGTGTGTGTGTGTGTTTAGTAGAGCGATCTCTGGAGTGTGTGTGTGTTTAATAGAGCGATCTCTTGTGTTTAATAGAGCGATCTCTGGTGTGTGTGTGTGTTTAATAGAGCGATCTCTGGAGTGTGTGTGTGTGTGTGTGTTTAATAGAGCGATCTCTGGAGTGTGTGTGTGTGTGTGTGTGTGTTTAATAGAGCTATCTCTGGAGTGTGTGTGTGTTTAATAGAGCGATCTCTGGTGTGTGTGTGTGTGTGTTTAATAGAGCTATCTCTGCAGTGTGTGTGTGTGTGTGTGTTTAATAGAGCGATCTCTGGAGTGTGTGTGTGTGTGTGTGTGTGTGTGTGTGTGTGTGTGTGTTTAATAGAGCTATCTCTGGAGTGTGTGTGTGTGTGTGTGTTTAATAGAGCGATCTCTGGAGTGTGTGTGTGTGTGTGTGTGTGTGTTTAATAGAGCGATCTCTGGAGTGTGTGTGTGTGTGTGTGTTTAATAGAGCGATCTCTGGAGTGTGTGTGTGTGTGTGTGTTTAATAGAGCTATCTCTGGAGTGTGTGTGTGTGTGTGTGTGTTTAATAGAGCAATCTCTGGAGTGTGTGTGTGTGTGTGTGTGTTTAATAGAGCGATCTCTGGAGTGTGTGTGTGTTTAATAGAGCGATCTCTGGAGTGTGTGTGTGTGTGTGTGTGTTTAATAGAGCGATCTCTGGAGTGTGTGTGTGTGTGTTTAATAGAGCGATCTCTGGAGTGTGTGTGTGTTTAATAGAGCGATCTCTGGAGTGTGTGTGTGTTTAATAGAGCGATCTCTGGAGTGTGTGTGTGTGTGTGTGTGTGTGTGTGTGTGTGTGTGTTTAATAGAGCGATCTCTGGAGTGTGTGTGTGTGTGTGTGTGTGTGTGTGTGTGTGTTTAATAGAGCGATCTCTGGAGTGTGTGTGTGTGTGTGTGTGTGTGTGTGTGTGTGTGTGTTTAATAGAGCGATCTCTGGAGTGTGTGTGTGTGTGTGTGTGTGTGTTTAATAGAGCGATCTCTGGAGTGTGTGTGTGTGTGTGTTTAATAGAGCGATCTCTGGAGTGTGTGTGTGTGTGTGTGTGTGTGTTTAATAGAGCGATCTCTGGAGTGTGTGTGTGTGTGTGTGTGTTTAATAGAGCGATCTCTAGAGTGTGTGTGTGTGTGTGTGTGTGTGTGTGTGTGTGTGTGTGTGTGTGTGTAATAGAGCGATCTCTGGAGTGTGTGTGTGACCGACACACAGATCTTTCATTGCCAGTGAGTTATTTTCTCTTCTGATGATGAAGTGAAGAGCTGCGGTTTGAGAGATAAAGCTGATCTTCAGTCCAGCGCACACACCGTCGATCTGTGGAAGAAAACATCAGAGATAATGTTATAACCAGAGGCAATTCAGCTCCACACACACACACACACACACACACACACACACACACACACTCATGTGGCCAGCGGTGCAGGAGGAGAGCAGATGAAGCACCGCAGCTGATCTGAGTCTCAGCCGGCCGTTGATCTAGCGAATGACTAGCCCTGACCAGACCACAGACAGGCCCATCAGGCGAGAATGATTCGCAGCACACACACACACACACACACACACACACACACACACACACACACACACACACACACACACACACACACACACACACACACACACGTTTAAAGACAAAAAATGCATTCATACATTAGAGACAGAGTTCCACATGTTATATTAGAGAACTACACACACTGGAGGATAAATAATCAGAGACAGGAAATATAATAAAGCGGACCTTTGGATATTAGACTAAATGTTTACAGCACACCGAGTGTCAGGATCCCAAACAGAGCCTTTCGTCTGCTGAAGCCTAACGTCTCTCTGCCTGTGTCCACTTCTCTCCTCTAACACTCAGGGGTTTAGGGTCGACTGCTTATAAACACTCAGCTGTGTGTGTTTTCGCTTGTTTGCGGAAGTCCAAAATGACGAGGAGCGCCTCACAACTCCAGAACTGCCTCTTAAACATGATCATATCCAGCACCTGCTGCAGTGTTTCAGTCACTAAAGCAACGGGACGCCTTTACAACGCTTACTGTGCACTTATGGGTTATTGATATTATTATGCTTATCAAGTGTAAGAATAGTTTTGTTTACAATATATCTCCTAATGAGTGATGTTAACGAGAGAGTGATGTTCGAGAGAGTGATGTTAACGAGAATGAGTGATGTTCACAATCTCCATGTCCACCTACGGAAAGAAGGGCTGCACGTTTTCAAGTTTTTCATTAACCGTTAACCGAGGCCCTTAGCGGTTAATACTCGGTTAACCATAGTGTGCGTCAGGGTTATTTTTAGTTTATTAATATGACGACCGCCATCTCCGTAGTGAACGCGCCTATAGAGAGAAATGCACATCATGGATTACATAATCAGAGAGTAGCCTATTTCTTTTAGTTTTAAATTGTTAAAAGACATTTCAAGCTTTCTTAAGATATATTTCATGTCTGTGAGGCGTAAGCTGAGTTTCGTTAAATTAGGATGAGATGCGCTCCAGTTCACGAGCAATGCGAGTGGCCGCGAGGGTGCCTGCACGATTAGGGCATGCCATGTAGTAAAATATGCAGCGGAGAATGATTCACACAGCGTTTGCCTCGCGCGGCAGTCCAAGCATCTGTGGACTCGTCCCTTCAGCTCTGGCCATCTTGCTTTCAGTCCGCAATTAGCTTTTTTCTTTTCTTCATTACAGTTAAAGTAACCCCTGCATTTCTCTAGTCATTCACAAGTTTCTCGCTTCAAACTTTCTTTCTTCTGATCCGTTATGCCCAGCGCGTGCGGCTCCCGCTCTGCTTCTGCCCTAATGCGACTTTTAGTCCAGTGCGACTTATGTTATTTTCCTCTTCATGACGCATTTTTTTTACTGATGCGACTCATACTCCGGAGCGCCTTATAGCCTGAAAAATGCGGTAAGCACTGCATCGCAATACTTGCATTTTGCCCCGTCACTCTCATTTTTAAAGTGCTCCCACACTTTCTTTGCCCGCTTAGAAAGCTGCTCATGACTTCTTCTTGTGGACATTACAAATGTCTGGGAGCGCTCTGGCGGTCTCTAGGGGTGCAAAAATATATTACAACTAAATTCAAAGCACAACGCCACTTAAAGGCACAATATGTAATGTTTCAGCATTAAAAATATAAAAAATCACTATATCTATGTTATATATTTTTTAAAGTTGTGTGTTTACATTATCCCGACAGTTCCAATTAACTTCTAAATCCAGAGAAATTAATATTTTAATTCGAAGACACGGACCGTGTCTTTATTTCCGTTATGTCGCCCGTCTATCACGTCATATCCGCGTTTGCGTCCTCCCGCGGAACTCGGCAGAACCGCCAAACTCAAAGAGGAATAGTATTAGGGGAACACCCGTGTAAAAAAAGTCAGTATTCATTATGGATCATGACTATTCTTTGCCTGTACGTTCTGCCAGCTCAACAAAGCGCAAACGTACAGGTGAAAAAAATGACCCGAGAGGATTTTGGGACAGTAGAAGAAGCAAGAGACGTGTAAACCTTGGAGAAGCCTTTGAAAGATGGCGAAATCTTCGTGACAAGCTCGGACTGCAGAGAGATATGCTGATCTCGCTTGCGTTTTAATAAACAGGTAATTTAAGTAACCATTCAGCTAACATAATAATCATATAATCATAACATGCTGTATGTTTGCATATTGCATAGCGATCTTGACCACATTGAGACGCGTTTAGCTGAATACGTATACATTTTGTATTGTATCGGCTTTTCAAACAGGCGGATTCTGTGTTTTTGGAGACTGAAACTGAGACTTTTTAAAACTGATTCAAAAGTATTTCTATCCGTATATTTGGTGACACGATGATGTCATGTGTAAAACGCAGATGGACTAGCTATTATTGGTTTTATATGTAGCTGGAGAAAGTAACGTTAGCTTCATAAGGTAATATGCCACTATCTGGGTCAATTAATATAAGGTGACCGTCACTTTTATCATATGTTAATGCTAGCTACATATAATATTGATTTAATAATGATCTACTTATTCATATATCTGAGTTCCAAAATAAATGTTTTTAGAATGATTGATGAACGTGGGGAGCGACACAGCGCGTGTTCCAATAAACAACTTATTGCTGGTTCTCTCACTCACTATGTATTATGGGTTGGTAATGCTAAACTAAATTGAAATGTATTTCCTTATTGAACAGTTATGAAAAAGGAGGTCCATCCACATCAACTCCAAGCAAAAGACATGTAATGCCCTTTCAAACTCTCTCAACCATTCCACCATCCAGTGAGTCATCATCACATAGGTAAGGTATACACACGCTTTATTATATTACTTTTTCAGTTCAATACATATGAAACTATAACAAATATCTGTTTTTTGTTGATGTTTTTTTAAAGAGAAAAATGCATTCTGGAGTCTGATATTGAAGAAATTCTGAAATAATTGCTGAAATAGAACAACAGGCACTGGATGAAAGGTGATTTTAAAATATTTTATAGAAGTAATACATTGTTACTTTATGTAAAATTCATAATCAGAAATTACATAAAGTCCTTTCATATTCAATAATTTCTTTATGAACACAAATAGCAGTTGTGGTGCAGAATTTAGTTTGCTTCAACTTTAACAGTTTAGTAATAACATTTTAAAATTATTATTTTTTTTATTATAGTTTTTCTAAAATGAGTGTTCATGATGAGTCCACCATTACCCTAAAAGAAGACGCTAATGATCTTCAAAACACAGTGTAAGTTTTATTATAATCCATTATTTGTATATTACTCTTGTTTTATACCCATGATGAAAGCTCTCAATATTTGAAACTGAATCCTCTTAATAAACTCACCCTTTGTGTACTTTTATGTTTGATTAAATGAATTATGTATTGGTCTTTGTATTTTTTTTATTTTCAGAATTGACTGGAGAGATAAAGATGACGATGGTGCTTTGGAAACAGCAAGTGAAGATAGTAGTTTGGATGATGACTACATCCCACCTATTTGTATGAGGTTTGTTCATAGGTTTCATAGTTTAAAACTCTTGTGTGATTGCGAATGTAAGTTGCTAGTCTTCGATCAATGGCAAACTTTACATAGACTGTATGTTATTCCTTCTAGTTGAATGGAAGAAGTGAAACCATTTTGGCCTATATATTGTATATTTTAGTGTAATGATGTGGTTATAATACGTTTCTTTTTTACTGATATCTTAAAAAAAAAAAATCAATTTTCAAAAAAGTAAACGCATGTTAATAATGCAAAATGTAATAGTTGTTTTACAATCACAGAACTGGTGGAGGAAAAAAAACATTGGAGATGATGCAAAAGCTTCCGTTCATCAGCCTGGAAGAAACGGTACTACTTTCCACTGAGAATGATGTACCGCCCCAAGAAGAAGATTTGGTCACGTCACCGTCTAGCTTACAGGTCTTGTGTGAGGATGATGTAATTGGACAGAAGGCATCAATAGTGTATCATTTGAACTTGAAACAGCTGGTTACGTGTCTAAAGCTGCCTGTTTTGAAATGCAATTTCACAAACAATGTGACAAATCAGGCTTGCCAGGCTTCAGCACCATTTGAAGTAAATCTGACTTCAAGAGGCACAGGAACAATCATTGAATGGGTGAGTCAAAAAGTATCTACATACCACAACAACGTATACATCTACATTATTTATTGGAATTTAATTTATACAGAAAAGTTGAGTTTGAGTTTGTCTAATTTTAATATTGTTTTAATACAGATATGTTCCAATGGTCACAAAATATGGAAGTGGAACTCACAGCCCACACTAAAATATGGGATCCAGGCAGGAGACTTCATGATGGCTACAAATGTACTACTGTCTGGGAATAACTACTATAAAGTTTCCCACCTGTTCAAATACATGAACATGGGATTTGTTGGGAAGGACCTTTTCTTTAACATACAAGACACCTACTGTGTAGGAACAATCAGGGAATTTTGGGAAGTGAAGAGATCTACAGCAATCCAACGGCTGCAGGATAAAGACAGTGTTGTAGTTCTAGGTATGTCCCCTGGCTTCTTGAAAATAATTCCATTTCAAACTATATTTTTATGTGTAATATCCTTAATTCATGATTTAGTTCAAATTTGTTGTTTTATATATGTTTTTTTTAAGTACAATTTTATATTAATATTTTGATCTGTTATTTTATCCTCTCTTGGACTATTTTCTAGTTTGTCATCGCATTTCTCATTCAGAATTCGTTTTTTTTCTTGACTTTTACAGCAGATGGAAGAATGGACAGTCCAGGACACTGTGCACAGTACTGCACCTACACCACAATGGAGAACGAATCAAAGGAGATTATATCTGTTGTGACCATTTCAGTGAAACTCTGTAATTATGGAAAGAGAGGCTTTTGTAAGGACCATGGACAAGCTTCTAACTGAAATAAAGCTCACAGAAATTTGTACGGATGCTCACAATCAGATTTCTTCTCTTATGAGTAAGTACAGTAGTTATTATTTACTGAATAAATATATAATCTTTTGTTTAGTAGATGTGGATGTTTTTTTTCTATTACATATATTAGCTTCAAAATAACTTTTTTGTTTTTGTTTTGTTTCCAAGATCCTAACTCTGGTAGGCACAAGGACTCAGGAGTACTTCACTCATGGGATATGTGGCATGGTGCGAAGAATCTGGCCAAGAAGATCACAGCAGTGGGTTTTTATATTTTTAAAGTTTCAATTTGGACATGTGAACATATATTTATAACATATTCTAAATATGTTTTTTTTTCATACTAAGGCAGGACAGCTGTCAGGGCAAAAAATACTTCTGAAGTGAACCAAAGACATTGTTAACCACTTTTGGTTCTGTTGTAAGACAGCAGAGACTGATGGGCATTTCAGGGTAAGTAATACATTTAAAATTGTATTCCAAATTCGTATAAATAAATACATAAATGATGTTTAGATTTACTCCAATATTGTTAACTTTTTTGAGGAGGCCTTTTAAAAACGAAGTTTAATCATATGGCTAGACTGACCAAAAACTAACCTGACCTTTCGTATTCCAAAATAACTTTGTAAAAAAATAATGGGCAGTGTACATAATACATTTATTTGCAATTAAATAAATTTGTACACACAGCTGACTTGGGTGTATGTATTTAATCTTTTGACACTCGTCCACATTTAGATCATAGAACACTAAGTACAACACATTGACATCTAAACTTGTATTGTTTTTACACTGTCTGATCTAATCTGCAACTATTTCTTGTAGAAACTCTGGAGCAGTGTGCTTCATCATGTTACCAATGAACACACATGGTACCTTGGCAAATGCTTGCATGATTGTCTGGCAGACAATAATGAGAGAGAATGGCTGGAGAGTGGGTCACAGGCTCACAAGGCACTAGAAAAGATTGTGCTTAACAAGAGATGGCTTAAAGATGTGCACAGATATCTGCCTTTCAGGTAACTAGCTATAACCTCTAACCTCTTTATAACCTCTAGTCTGTGTTATAATTCTTCAGACATTATTTACACAGATCTACCTGTCAACTGGAGTCCTTTCACAACCATATACTTATGTACGCAAGCAAACGTTTCAGCTTCTCGCCATTGGTTTATGAGGCACGTACTCTCCTGGCAGCACTTGACTACAACCATCATAAAAACAGACCGCCACTTCTCAACAAAGAAGGCCAATTGATGTAAGATGGCCAATAAATTATCAGTGCACACTATTCTTAAAAGCATATTTATCTGCAGTGTATAATTTGTGTAACATTTTAAATAAATAAATATATATCTTATTTTAGACTCAGGACTTTAGAATGTAAAATGTATGTTTATTAGTGCATTCAAACTAAATACAACCTATATTGTAAATTTGTTTTATAGCTTACGTCGACAATACCAAAAAAAATCTGGGAGATGGACTGTCTACACCATGAAAGAAGAGAAGAACTACAGCTACATCCCTGATCTACAGGCAGCCATTTTGAGAAAAAGACTGGATTCTGACAGGGGCTGTCCAAGGCGGAGGATTCTACGTCCTGATGACCCTCGAACACTTGGACTACTTCCAAGTGTTCAACCTCCAGCTGTAGACACCATTGTTGAGTCCCACGTCAGTAGAGGCCTAGGTATGACCAGTGACCAGCTGAAAGTTTAAACTGTAAATACATTTCACTGAAACAAATTTGTCATTTTTTGACATTTTTTTTCCTCTTATAGGGCCCGGCAATACACATCAAGAGAACAACTGAGCAATTTGTTTATTAAACAGTATTTTTTTTTTTTTTTTTTTTGGAGAAGACTCCGATTTTTCCCGAAACATGACATGTAAATAAATATGACGCAAGTATATTTGTTCAATTCCAACACAAGTTTTTATTTTTATTTCAAAAATTAAACTACTTACAAATCAAAATCACCTATGTCTGTTGCTTTAGATATTGATAAATAAATAAATAAAAATCAAACACAAATGAAAACAACAACAGTAAGGTGTCTTTATCAACTAAAGTTTATAAAATTGTTTCTATGAACCCAGTGTATCTTCCAACTGGGTCCGGGTATTTATCACGTATTCTGGACACACAACAGCTGGGGATGACAACACGGTTTCCCGCACCAAGGGCACCATAATTCCACAAAACAAAATTTCGGTAGGCGGCATAGCGGTATTCCCGGTTGTCATCCCCAGGCAGCTGTGTGTCATGGAGAGCATAAATGTCATTTCTGAGACGCCGTGATAATCTCAGTACATGCTCATCTAAAATATACAATGACATGTGGGGCAATATACTGACACAGTTGGCCTCGCTCTTGCCACAACATTTATTTTCTAAGTCGGATCCCATTTCCCTGCATCTTGAGCAGCTGCACCATCCAGGCACACCTGGTAATGGAACTTCTGTTCCCTGAGCAGCTGGCTGGAGCACATCGAAGATAAGGCCAGGCTCTCTATCCATGACTCTGATCAAGAGTGAACGAGCGTCATCTGGATCCATATTCCGGATCTGCTCCTAAAAATAAAGTTTAGAATTCAACAAATGTACTCTAAGAATAATCCAAAATGAATCTATTTTTCACATTCTTGTCTCTATTAATATATATGTTTTTATCTATTTATTTTTATCTCATTAATAAAAGGAAGCTTAATCTTATCCTGAGACTTGCAGTCTTCTCTAAGATACCTGTGTCTGGGACTTTCTTTCCTCTTGCAGCCTCTGCACCCTCACTCTGTCCTCTTCAGAGATTCCAAGTGCTGCTCTAGTCCCTCTTCCTCTAGCTGCCTGTCTACCCCTGGTTGCACTGCTGTGTCTTGCAGTACTTTCCGCTCTTGTCGTCCCTCTCCTTCTACCTACAGTCCTTCCTCTTGGTGCTTCGATCCCTACAGCAGCTCCAATCACTCCTCCTTCACCGATGACTTCGACTGCTTCACTTGTTTCTGCTCCACTGCTTGCTGCTCTTCTGCCTGCTCTTGCCTTTCCCCTAGCTACCGGTCTTCCTCTCCCACTCACTCCAGCTGCTCTAATTGCCCTTCCTGTCCCTTTCCTACTTTCTCTTGCAGTTACTCTTCCAAATAACAAGTCTTTCTTTCCATGCTGGGGACTCCACGTCTCATCGCTAATATCTAATGATGCTATTGAGGCATCCGGTGAGGAGCTATCTGTCTCTCCCTGCAATATATTCACATGTTGACAGGAAAACAAACATTAGTTTTAGATTTTATTTCAAACCCCCATACTTGAGTAAAAAAAATGTAATTAACTGTTTTTTGTCTATGTAAAATTTATAAATTATATTGTATTATATTTTTAATTTACTACTTGCTTCCTATGGGTTTTTGACTATTCTTTTATTATAAATACCTACATATTGTTTGATCTTTGTCTTTGCTAAAGTTAGATTTAATATAATACATTTTTTTTTAATTGTCAAATATTACTACAAAATTCTAAAATAAAAATATTGAGATACAGAAGGGACATGATCAGTTCACCATAGGTCTTTTTTATGTATTTGATAATTACAAAATAAATGTTTGACATTATAATTCGATAAGTACAAAACCATAGCAATAAGTCTTATGGTCACATAAGATGCATGTGTATGAGATGTACATCTTATGTGATCATAAGTCTTATTGCTATGGTTTTGTAATTATATAATTACAGTTTTCTTTACAACACGTTGTTGGCATAGCACAATATAATATAAGTGCTAACGTTACCTAATTGTGAACTAATTTCACAGCGAGCAAGTCTCCAACCCTCGTTCTGGAGAGCGTTACCATCCTGTACGTAAGGTTTTCAATCCAAACCTGATCCAAACACACACAATGACAACTGATTCGGCGTATGAAACATATAATTATTAGAATTACTTGTGATGAAACATGTTTTGTAGCGAAAAGAGTCTGGACAACATCTCTCCAGGACGAGGGTAGTAACGTTAGATTCCTGTGATCTAACCTATGGATCTAACATAAACGTTAGTAACAGCGACTCAAGTTGATAGACAGAATGTTCGACAAGCGCGGATGCCATGACAACATGTCTATAATTTGAGTAACTCAAATTATGATGCGCGGTTAATATGTCAACATACCTGTCACTCAACTTATATGTTGACCTAGCGACCGCCCGCACAACATTCTGTCTCACACATTAGCTAACGTCACTGATAAGTTTGTTAAGTAGACCTAATGGTAGCTCGATGCTATTTCATTAGATTGACAATACATAAAGTGAAAAGCCGTAACTAAGTTAAACGTAACAACAATAGAGATGTAATATAACGATACCTTACCTTGTCAGTGAACATGTTTTCTGCTGGAGATGCCAGATTCGCTGGTTGACAATGACAACGACAACAACTCCCATGAGCCCACGCACTTTCCCGACGTCATCAAAGTACGTCTGTTGTTATTATTTTGAATGGGTGACCTCTAGTGGCCAAAAGTTACATACTGCACGTTTAACCGAGCTAAAATGTTTCACTCGGTTACGCAATTTTTAACGGTTAATCGGTTAACCATGGACACCCCTAACGGAAAGACAGTGTGAATGTGTTTGCAAGAAATCTTAAAGATGTTGCCCTTGGCCGAACCCCTAGTAGTCCCTCAAGGAGTTACAGAGAATCCAGCCACTTTCAACCAAAGAGACGATTCATCCCAACCCCAGCACACAGCCTCTTTCCCCCACACCCAGCTGACCCCTACACTACAGCGCCCTGGAGACTCCATCAGTACCCCCATCCTGAAGGCCCGCACCCACGCTTCAGACCCCCACACCCGCATCCCACACATGACCACCGGCAGCAACGCCAGCACCCGGAGCCCCCATCCCAGCAGCGGAGGAAACAGCCAACACCCAGACAAGCCCCAGCACAGAAGCCAGACACCCACAGGCCGGAGCAGCAGGAGCAGCGGAGCTACGCTTCAGCCCTGAAAGGCCCAAACGACGCCCACAGCACTAACCTCAGAGAGATCAAGGACATGCTCCACTTAATCTGCACACGGCTGATGGACTAGCCGTGAGTAAGACACCAGATACAACTACTACACTAATATAAATAATTCAAATAATAACAATAATAAAAACATGTAAAAAGTAGCCTATATGTATATCTAGCTACATAATGCACATAAATTTTCAACTGATTTAAGTTGAGTTGGTTCTTTCTAGAAGAATGTTAAAATTGTTTTTTTTTTGACCACATGAAACCACTGACAATCACACTGTGGAACATCCAGGGCATTAATTCTTCAAGCTTTGGATGTAAAGTCAAAACCCTGGACTTTAAGAAAAGTGTTTTAGACATAGACATAATAATATTACAGGAAACATGGCGCAGAACTGATGAGGTCACTCTTTGTCCCCCAGGATATCGTGAAATAGCCATATCGTCCCAAAAACATGAAAATATAACACGTGGGAGAGATTCAGGGGGCATAATAATTTGGCACAAACTTGAAATTAATAATTACATCCAAATAATCAAAAAAGAAGAATCCCACATCTGGCTAAAAATCAATAATCAACTCAGTCAAACTACAAAAGACATATTCTTATGTGCTCTTTACATTCCTCCCTCTGAATCTCCTTACTATGATGAGAACATCTTTGAGACCCTCCACAGTCAAATCAACCACTTCCAGGCCCAGGGAAGTGTGTTAATCTGTGGAGATCTCAACGCAAGGACAGGATCCCTATCAGACTACACCCCTGACAACAGGAATAATTATATATTTGGACAGAGCTTTCAACAAAACAGTGTTGATTTCCATAGGAATAACTCTGACTCCCAGGTAAACAAGAACGGGAGAGTGCTCCTTGAGCTCTGCCGAAGCCTCGGTCTGTACCTCGTCAATGGCAGGGTGAGAGGGGATTCTCTGGGGAGATACACCTACAGCTCATTTCATGGTTGCTCAACAGTCGACTACATGATCACAGATTTAGATCTATTCTCTTTCAGAGCATTCACGGTCAAACCACTAACACCCCTGTCAGACCACAGCCAAATTACTGTGTATCTAAAAAGGACAGAAAATACTAACATACATCCACAACCCAGTAAGCTGTATGACATTACAAAGAACTACAGATGGGTCCAAAACAGCACTGAAAAATACTTGACCGCATTCGACCACCCCCAAGTGTGCTTGCTTATGGACAACTTTAATGAAAATATTTATCCTCACAATGAAGATGGCGTAAATCTGGCTGTAGAAAACATAAATTACATATTTGATTATTTGGCAACACTATCTAATCTTAAAACCTCTAAGAAAATTCATAAGCAAAAACAAGAGAATGAAAAATGGTTTGATTCGGATTGTAAAAGAATAAAGACAAATTTAAGACAGCTGGCAAACAAAAAGCACAGACAACCAGACGATTCAGATTTACGTCTTCATTATTGTGAGGAGCTCAAAAAATATAAAAATACACTCAGAAAGAAGAAAGAACAGTACATTCAGAATCAGCTCAGAACTATTGAAGAATCTGTCCATTCCAACAGTTTCTGGGACAACTGGAATCTCCTGAATAAAAAGAATCATGATCAAACAACTATACAAGACGGAGACATCTGGAAAAATCACTTTGAAAAACTGTACAGCAAATTAAACATGACCATAGAACAAACACAGATATTCGAAAAATTAAATCATATAGAAAAAAATAATTGGCAAATATCAAAATCCATTAGATTACCCAATCACAGAAAAAGAGCTGACAGATAAAATACAGGCCCTGCCCACAAAAAAGGCAAGTGGACCGGACGGCATCCTAAATGAAATGCTTAAAAGCACAAATCACAAATTCAAACTAGCCATAATGAAACTGTTCAACTTGGTTCTGAGTGTTGGTCATTTCCCTGACACCTGGAATAGAGGACTCATAACGCCCATATTTAAGAGTGGAGACAAATCAGACCCGCACAATTACAGAGGCATCTGTGTGAGCAGTAATCTGGGGAAGATGTTCTGCAGCATCATCAACACAAGACTCGTTCACTTCCTCACAGAGCACAATGCCCTCAGCAAAAGTCAGATTGGATTCTTACCAAATTACCGAACATCAGACCATATATTCACCCTGCATACCCTGATCGACAAACACATTAATCAAAACAAAACTAAAATTTTTGCTTGCTTCGTTGATTTCCAGAAGGCCTTTGATTCAATTTGGCATGAAGGTCTTCTATCTAAACTTCTAGAATCAGGTATCGGGGGCAAAACATACAACATAATTAAAACAATGTACTCAAACAATCAATGCTCAATTAAAATTGGCAATAAACAAACGGAGTCCTTCACTCAAGGGCGAGGTGTGAGACAGGGCTGCCCACTATCACCGACCCTCTTCAATATTTACATTAATGAATTAGCGAAACTCCTCGAGCAATCCGCAGCTCCTGGTCTCACACTACATGACTCCTCTATAAAGTTCCTCCTGTATGCGGATGACCTGGTGCTGCTGTCTCCAACAGAAGAGGGTCTACAGCAGAACCTGGACATCCTGCATCAGTTCTGTCAGACCTGGGCCCTGACTATTAACATGGCTAAAACTAAAGTACTAACATTCCAGAAGAGACCCAGATGTCAGGGAAAGAAACACAATTTCACCCTTGGTATGACCAAAATTGATCAGGCCACCAACTACACATACCTCGGGTTGAAATTCAATACAAACGGAAACTTCAGCTTGGCCGTGAATGAACTGAAAGAGAAAGCAAGAAGGGCTTTTTATGCCATCAAAAAATCAATCCAATTTGAAATACCAATCAGAATCTGGCTCAAAATATTCCAATCCGTCATAGAACCTATTGCACTATATGGCAGTGAAGTGTGGGGTCCTCTCCTAAACCATGAGTTTGACAAATGGGACAAAAACCCAATAGAAACCCTGCATGCTGAGTTCTGCAAGAGTATCCTGAGAGTACAGAGGAACACGCCGAACAACGCATGCAGGGCCGAATTAGGCCAATACCCTTTACTAATCCACATTGAGAAACGAGCCATCAAATTTTGGAAACATCTAAAAATGAGTGACCCCAACTCTTACCATTTTAAAGCCCTTAAAAACCATGAAGTGAACGCTGAGAAGAGTCCCCTAATTCAGCTGGTCCTGAGGCTGCAAAAACAAACTAACACGACTAACAATAATCAGCCTCAGGACACCGACACCCTCATCCACACAATCTGGCCCAACCAAATGATTAAAGCACAAAAAGAAAACTACCTGACCTATTGGACTGAAACAACACAAAAACAAAGTAAACTGGAATGTTATTTGGCCCTAAACAGAAACTACACAACAGCAGAATACCTGAGCGCAGTGAAAGACAGTGAGCTCAGAAGAAGAATGACGAGGTACAGACTGAGCAATCACACACTGGCCGTAGAGACGGGCAGATACAGACAGAAGAGTGTGTGTGTGTGTGTGAGGTACAGACTGAGCAATCACACACTGGCCGTAGAGACGGGCAGATACAGACAGAAGAGTGTGTGTGTGTGTGTGAGGTACAGACTGAGCAATCACACACTGGCCGTAGAGACGGGCAGATACAGACAGAAGAGAGTGTGTGTGTGTGTGTGTGTGTGTGTGTGTGTGAGGTACAGACTGAGCAATCACACACTGGCCGTAGAGACGGGCAGATACAGACAGAAGAGTGTGTGTGTGTGTGTGAGGTACAGACTGAGCAATCACACACTGGCCGTAGAGACGGGCAGATACAGACAGAAGAGAGTGTGTGTGTGTGTGTGTGTGTGTGTGTGTGTGTGTGAGGTACAGACTGAGCAATCACACACTGGCCGTAGAGACGGGCAGATACAGACAGAAGAGTGTGTGTGTGTGTGAGGTACAGACTGAGCAATCACACACTGGCCGTAGAGACGGGCAGATACAGACAGAAGAGAGTGTGTGTGTGTGTGTGTGTGTGTGTGTGTGTGTGAGGTACAGACTGAGCAATCACACACTGGCCGTAGAGACGGGCAGATACAGACAGAAGAGAGAGAGTGTGTGTGTGTGTGTGTGAGAGGTACAGACTGAGCAATCACACACTGGCCGTAGAGACGGGCAGATACAGACAGAAGAGTGTGTGTGTGTGTGTGTGAGGTACAGACTGAGCAATCACACACTGGCCGTAGAGACGGGCAGATACAGACAGAAGAGTGTGTGTGTGTGTGTGAGGTACAGACTGAGCAATCACACACTGGCCGTAGAGACGGGCAGATACAGACAGAAGAGTGTGTGTGTGTGTGTGTGAGGTACAGACTGAGCAATCACACACTGGCCGTAGAGACGGGCAGATACAGACAGAAGAGTGTGTGTGTGTGTGTGTGAGGTACAGACTGAGCAATCACACACTGGCCGTAGAGACGGGCAGATACAGACAGAAGAGTGTGTGTGTGTGTGTGAGGTACAGACTGAGCAATCACACACTGGCCGTAGAGACGGGCAGATACAGACAGAAGAGAGAGAGTGTGTGTGTGAGGTACAGACTGAGCAATCACACACTGGCCGTAGAGACGGGCAGATACAGACAGAAGAGTGTGTGTGAGGTACAGACTGAGCAATCACACACTGGCCGTAGAGACGGGCAGATACAGACAGAAGAGTGTGTGTGTGTGTGTGAGGTACAGACTGAGCAATCACACACTGGCCGTAGAGACTGGCAGATACAGACAGAAGAGTGTGTGTGTGTGTGTGAGGTACAGACTGAGCAATCACACACTGGCCGTAGAGACGGGCAGATACAGACAGAAGAGAGTGTGTGTGTGTGTGTGTGTGTGTGTGTGTGTGTGTGTGTGTGTGTGTGTGTGTGTGAGAGGTACAGACTGAGCAATCACACACTGGCCGTAGAGACGGGCAGATACAGACAGAAGAGTGTGTGTGTGTGTGTGTGAGGTACAGACTGAGCAATCACACACTGGCCGTAGAGACGGGCAGATACAGACAGAAGAGTGTGTGTGAGGTACAGACTGAGCAATCACACACTGGCCGTAGAGACGGGCAGATACAGACAGAAGAGTGTGTGTGTGTGTGTGTGAGGTACAGACTGAGCAATCACACACTGGCCGTAGAGACGGGCAGATACAGACAGAAGAGTGTGTGTGAGGTACAGACTGAGCAATCACACACTGGCCGTAGAGACGGGCAGATACAGACAGAAGTGTGTGTGTGTGTGTGTGTGTGTGTGTGTGTGTGAGGTACAGACTGAGCAATCACACACTGGCCGTAGAGACGGGCAGATACAGACAGAAGAGAGTGTGTGTGTGTGTGTGTGTGTGTGTGTGTGAGGTACAGACTGAGCAATCACACACTGGCCGTAGAGACGGGCAGATACAGACAGAAGAGTGTGTGTGTGTGTGTGAGGTACAGACTGAGCAATCACACACTGGCCGTAGAGACGGGCAGATACAGACAGAAGAGAGTGTGTGTGTGTGTGTGTGTGTGTGTGTGTGTGTGAGGTACAGACTGAGCAATCACACACTGGCCGTAGAGACGGGCAGATACAGACAGAAGAGTGTGTGTGTGTGTGTGAGGTACAGACTGAGCAATCACACACTGGCCGTAGAGACGGGCAGATACAGACAGAAGAGAGAGAGTGTGTGTGTGTGTGTGTGTGTGTGTGTGTGTGTGTGTGAGAGGTACAGACTGAGCAATCACACACTGGCCGTAGAGACGGGCAGATACAGACAGAAGAGTGTGTGTGTGTGTGTGTGAGGTACAGACTGAGCAATCACACACTGGCCGTAGAGACGGGCAGATACAGACAGAAGAGTGTGTGTGTGTGTGTGAGGTACAGACTGAGCAATCACACACTGGCCGTAGAGACGGGCAGATACAGACAGAAGAGTGTGTGTGTGTGTGTGTGAGGTACAGACTGAGCAATCACACACTGGCCGTAGAGACGGGCAGATACAGACAGAAGAGTGTGTGTGTGTGTGTGAGGTACAGACTGAGCAATCACACACTGGCCGTAGAGACGGGCAGATACAGACAGAAGAGTGTGTGTGTGTGTGTGAGGTACAGACTGAGCAATCACACACTGGCCGTAGAGACGGGCAGATACAGACAGAAGAGAGTGTGTGTGTGTGAGGTACAGACTGAGCAATCACACACTGGCCGTAGAGACGGGCAGATACAGACAGAGAGAGTGTGTGTGTGTGAGGTACAGACTGAGCAATCACACACTGGCCGTAGAGACGGGCAGATACAGACAGAAGAGTGTGTGTGTGTGTGTGAGGTACAGACTGAGCAATCACACACTGGCCGTAGAGACGGGCAGATACAGACAGAAGAGTGTGTGTGTGTGTGTGTGAGGTACAGACTGAGCAATCACACACTGGCCGTAGAGACGGGCAGATACAGACAGAAGAGAGAGAGTGTGTGTGTGTGAGGTACAGACTGAGCAATCACACACTGGCCGTAGAGACGGGCAGATACAGACAGAAGAGTGTGTGTGTGTGTGTGTCGTGTGTGTGTGTGTGTGTGTGAGTGTGTGTGTGTGTGTGTGAGGTACAGACTGAGCAATCACACACTGGCCGTAGAGACGGGCAGATACAGACAGAAGAGTGTGTGTGTGTGTGTGTGAGGTACAGACTGAGCAATCACACACTGGCCGTAGAGACGGGCAGATACAGACAGAAGAGAGAGTGTGTGTGTGTGAGGTACAGACTGAGCAATCACACACTGGCCGTAGAGACGGGCAGATACAGACAGAAGAGTGTGTGTGTGTGTGTGTGAGGTACAGACTGAGCAATCACACACTGGCCGTAGAGACGGGCAGATACAGACAGAAGAGTGTGTGTGTGTGTGTGAGGTACAGACTGAGCAATCACACACTGGGCCG